>NC_057867.1:4755820-4965820 GCF_019393635.1 Dromiciops gliroides | reverse complement strand
AATAAATAAATAAAAGCTCAGGGGGAGAGACTGGGGTTGCCTGGATAGATCTGGGAATCATCTGCCTAGAGAGAAGTTATACCCACAAGAGGCTGACGAGATCACTGAGAGAAGAAACAAAGACCCAGAATAGAACAGTTAGGGGACTATCAAAGACAACTGAAAATGAACAATCACACATGTAGAGGGAGAACCAAGAGAGAACACAGTTACAAAACCCCAAACAGGAGAAAACAACCAGGAGAGGGAAGGTGGTCAACAGTGGCTGATGAAATAGAGAGGTCAAGTAGGATAAGGATCGAGAACAGGCCATCAGAGCTGGCAATTAAAAGGTCACTGGAGACTTTGCAGGGAAAGTAGCTTCAGTTGAATGATGAAGCTGGAAGCCAGATGTCTAAAGGTTATGGAGTTAATGAGAGAAAAGAGCTAAGGGCACTAGTTTAAGGGGAGAGTAGGGTCTAATGAAGGCTTTATGAGGATTGGGGAACCTGGGCATATTCAAAGGCAGTAAGAGGGAGCCAAGGTGGTGGAGGACAGGCAGTGACTCCTTGGAGCTCTCCCCCAAATCCCTCTAAATCCCTTCAAAAAAATAACAATACCTGGAGCAGCAGAACCCACAAAAGGATGGGGTGATATTATTTTCCAGCCAAAGACGGTTTAGAAGGTCAGCAGGAGGGGTCTGCTGTGCTGGGACAGGAGTGGAACCCAGCTCCGAGGTTGAGCTGACACAGATCCAGCCCCAGACAGGCTTTGGCAGAGAAAGAGACCTCCATAACCTCTGAATCAGCTGCAGTGCCAGCATCTTCTGGAATTAAGCTCACAATCTGGTGAGAGGGCTGAGTGGTTATCTGAGGGGAGATTACAGGGGTCTCTGCTGATTCTGAGGCAGAACTTGGTTGGTTTACCCCTGCTGGGTACCAGGAAGCAGCCTTGAGTGGTGGAGGCCCAGGTGGGAGAGGGGCGCAGGTTCACCAGAGCTATCAACCCAGCAAAACAAAAATTTTGTTTTCTGGTTGAAAAGGCAGTAAGAGAGAGAAGGAACCAGGATCAGAAAGGCTAAAAACTGGGGCAGTAGGAATTACTGAGAGGGACAATCAGAAGTTGGGAAAGGGTAAGGTGAAGGGCACATGAAGAGGGGTTTTGGCTTGAGCAAGGAGAAGGATCTCTTCAATATCAGAGACTAGGAGAAAAGAAGAGAGTGGGAGGTGATATCAAGGAGTTCTGAGAAAAAGGGAAGGGGAGAAGAGGGAACTCATAGCAAATGACCTCCATTTTCTTAGGCAAGAAGCAAGGTTCTCAATGGACAGTAGATAGAGGAAGAGGTGCAGAGGGTGGCCTGAGGAGAACAGAAAAAGTTTGGGATCACTTCTGTGGGCAACAAGATAGCAAAGAAATTAGAAATGCTCAGAACTTAGAACTGCCTTGCTGCAGTTGGACAACATGAATGTTGGGTGTATTTGCTTAGAACAAGTGCAGGACTCCTCCAGCTCCAGCCCACAGCACATGAGTAGATGGGAAGAGTAATCCAGGGTTGGAGGATGGGGAGGGAGTATTATTCAAGAACTGTGGAGATGAATTGGTTAATGACAGGGCTAAGGTTGGGAAGGGAGAAAAGCAGAGTCTGAGCAGGGCTAATGAGCTGAGAAGGAAGTGAGGGGACAGTTAATGCCCTGAGAAGCCAGTCAGCTATGAGCAACAGAAAGCACACAGTAAGACAATGACCAGGATGGCACCTGTCCCCCAGAAGTGTCCCCACTTTGTTAGAGGCAATTAACTCTCTCTGCTTTCTCTTGCTCCTTTCTCTTCTTCTAGGTCAGGAATGAGGACTAACTTCCTGAAACAAGAAATTCTAGGACGAGTCATGTACCCCTTTTGTGTCCCAGGGCCCAAGCAAGGTGAGTGAGTCAGAGACTAAGCATCTGAAGCCACAGGCTGCCCAAGAAGCTTTGTCTTCCTTTTACAGCTCTTACTTGTTCAAGGTCGCACAGCTAACATGAGCACAACTTCCAAAGAGCAAATCTGCTGGGTTTCCCAATATGATGTAAAAGCTGCTATTGGGCCAGTGGGGCCATGGGCCCCAGGTGCCTTTTCCTTCTCAAACTGCAAGCATAGTCCTCCTGATGCAGAGTGAGTGGTCTTGGAAAAACAGGTGACAGCAGGGCTCTAGACCTGAGCCTTGTGGAGACCCAAGGGTACGCTGAGCACATGCCTCAGGGGACCCTGGAACCAAAGGCAAGAAATGCCGGTGCTTGGCTCTGGGGCTAAGAAGACAAGGGTTTTCAGAAGTGCACTGCTAAGCAGAGAGGGGAGCAAAGGGAGGAGTAGAGGGGGGAGCAAAGGGGGAGCAGAGAGGGGAGCAGAGAGGGGGAGCAGAGAAGGGAGAAAAGAGGGGAGCAGAGGGGGGAGCAGAGAGGGGAGCAAAGGGGGGAGCAGAGGGGGAGCAGAGAGGGGAGCAGAGAGGGGAGCAGAAGGGGGAGCAGAGGGGGGAGCAAAGGGGGTAGCAGAGGGGGGAGCAGAGAAGGGAGCAGAAGGGAGAGGAGAGAGGGGAGCAGAGAGGGGAGCAGAGGGGGGAGCAGAGGGGATAGCAGAGAGGGGAGCAAAGGGGGGAGCAGAGAGGGTAACAGAAGGGGAGCAGAGGGGGGAGCAGAAGGGGGAACAGAGAGGAGAGCAGAGGGGGGAACAGAGAGGGGGGCAAAGTGGGGAACAGAGAGGGGAGCAGAGGGGGGAGCAGCTCTGGTCCTGATGGCCTTGTCCACCTACAGGTGCAGGCCTCACAACAGTGTCAGCTCCTAAGCTACCTGGGAAAGCCTTCCATTAGAAAAAGCAGCTTGGTTTTCTCCTGCATGTAAATGCAGTCTGACCACTGAGGTTCTCCTCAGGGCTGCTGCAGCTGGCACTGGTCAGACATGGCTCAAACTCCAAATATGGGCATTGAAGAGCTGGAATCCAAGAAGCCCCTTTACAGTCTGGGGGCCTGAAGTCAAATGGGCTGCTCTGGTTCTTGCTGCTCTTCTTGGGCCTGAACTTCCTAAAACCACAATGGAGCCATAGAATGTTCTTTTAAGGGAAGGAGATGAGTGCTTTTTAAGTGCCTACTATGTGCCCATCACTGTGCTGGGAGCTTTTTACAAGTGTGACCTCATTTGGTCCTCACCACACCCCTGGGAGGCAGGTGCTTTTATGATCCCCATATTACTGTTGAAGAAACTGAGGCAGAGGTTCAGTGACTTGACCAGGGTCACACAGCTAGGAAGTACCTGAGGCAGAATTGAAACTTAAGTCCTCTGGCCTCCAGGCTCAGTGCTCCATGGTGCTCCCTAGCTGCCTAGGCTCTTGAAGGACTGGGAGTCATAAAAAGACGATTAAGGAGTCCAAAGCCCTGCCTGGGTTTTGATCGAATCCCTGTTGTTCATATTAGCAGTGTGACCCTGGAAGAGTCACTTTTTTCTTGGGGCCTCAGCTCCCTAAGATCTGTAAGAGGAGGAGCTAAGGATGCTGTGGCAGCCTGTGACCTCAGATGTCTCACTTCCTGCCTCCCTCTCTCCCTCCTAAGCCAGCACTGCCTGGGCCCCAGGGCACAGAATCAGAGATGGGGGAGGAGTCAAAGGGAGGAAGAGAAGGACAAGGGGAAAGGGAGAGAAACAGACAGAGAGAAGGGAAGGGAGAGGGAGACAGAAAAAGTGATCGAGGGAGATTAGGCCTCTCAAAGGCAAAGTGGGAGGCAAAGGGGGCAGAGGAGATTGCTATGGGTGAGCCAGGAGGAAGCAGAAGAGCTGGCAGAAGAGCCATGGCGAAAGTGGCAACAGCATTGCTGCCCCCTTCCAAAGAATTGTTATCCACAGAAGGGGGAGAAGCTGCCATCCTCTGTAAGGGGGGAGGGGGGAGAGGACTCACAAGCGCAGACCTAGGGCTGTCAGACCTTCTTGGTGCAGGAAGCCTTTCCCTTGGGATTTTTCTTTTGTTCTATAGGATGATTCTCTGATAAGGTAGATGGGAAGGGATGGCAGGAGAAACAACGGGAAAGGGATTTTCATGAGGAGTCTTGCCCACCAGTTAATGCCCTAGCCCTAACTGCCAAGTTGCTACCGTCCAGTTGTTCAGTCATGTCTGACTCTTTGTGGCCCCATTTGGGGTTTTCTTGGCAGAGATACTGGAGTGGTTGGCCATTCCCTTCTCCAGCTCATTTGACAGATGAAGCAACTGAGGCCCAGTCTCTGAGGCTACATTTGAACTCAGGGCCAAAGCTCTAGGCACTGCAGTGCCACCTAACTGCCCCATTCCAAGGAGTAGGAGAGACAAAGAGGCCACAGACCTAAATAGAAGGCACTCAAGTCAGCCTTGACTGGTTTGTCCATTTTAGCATCCAAAAACCAAAGCAAAACCTATATTCTGATTGTACGAGGGCAGCTAGGTGGAGCAGTGGATAGAGCACTGGCCCTGGATTCAAGAGGACCTGAGTTCAAATCTGGCCTCAGACACTTAACACTAGCTGTGTGACCCTGGGCAGGTCACTTAACCCCAACTGCCTCACCAAAACAAAAACAAAAGCAAACAAGAGTGTATGAGAGTATTTTAGTAAGGTTTCACAACTGGTGTCTTAAACACAGCCATCCCCTCATGGGACAGGCTGAGCTGCTGGAATCCCAAGGCTGGCCTAAGCCCCTGGCTGCTAGGTAACTTCCAAGCGTGCCATATTCCACCTTCCCCAGTAACCCCCAATTCCTGTCACATGCACAGGGCCCTCAGCCTTGTCCTGGGTTGTTTACCTTGCCCCCTTCCCCTGCTTTGTTCCTCTTGGAGACAAAGTGTCACCTCCCATGAAGGGGGATTGAACAGCATGTCTTTTGGCCCATTCTGGTACTTTGGCCCCTACACTGAGGCCTTTCCCCTTCTGTGCGTTCATGAAGATGAACCAGCTGTGATCTAGGCATTTCCACCCTGAGCTCTGGGAGTCCCAGAAGTCCTAGACATGGATTCAGTCTGTTAAACTGATGATGGCGGCCTGTGCCACCGCATCCTTGCCCCTCTCCCTGAACATCAGCATCTGACGAGGCGCTGGAATCAGTGACATGACAACACTGGGCTATTCTTTTGAAACTTTTTTCTTATTTCCACTGAATTTGTGGGGAAATTGCAGCAAAGCTGCATAGCTACTGTTCTCCACTACCTAGTTTTCTTTCCTTTCCCTCTCAGCTAAAACAAAAGAAAAGGCTTCCAACTAAAACACTTATTAATAACCTGTTAAATGTTAGTGTGACCTCAGAATAAACATGTAATCCTCATTTCCACCCCTCACCCCAAACAACTGAATAGATCAGGTACCTGCCCAGCAAAGAAATTTCATAAACTTCTCTCCTCCTGTGGTACAGTCCTAGGTCCTAGGTGCTGGTCTCCACCCCACCCCCAGAGGAAGGGAGAGACCCTTGTCAATCAAGTAAGGGTTCTTTGGAGCCATCCCATGGCTGGGCTGTATAACTACAACTATGCCCTCTAGCCCACACGACCAAAAAAGGAACCCATAATACACTGCCTGAAGAAAGGGGACCAAGACCTGCCCTGGCCACAGCTTCTTACCAGGTCCCGCTGATCCTCCTGAACAAGATCCATTTTGTGCACAAGGCAAAAGATCTTGGCATCAGGAGAGTTCTGAAGGATGGCCTCTAGGCATGACTGGTAGTAATGCATGTCCTTCTCCAGCTCCCGGCTCTCCACGTCAAACACGTAAATCAGAACCTCCACATTGCGGAAAATATTGTCCCGTTGGCTGGTAAAGTAGTTCTCCATGAAGGTGTCCTGGCTGGGGAAAAACAGACCAAGAGGATAAATACACCCCGGGCTGCAAGCCTCCTCTTTGCGATACTTCCATGCTATGACAACCATTTGCAGGAAGGATCTCAACTTTGACTCTAAGACCATAGTTAAGGATTCTTCTTGTTATGAGAAAACTCACAGAGAAAAGGAATCAACTCAAACCCTCCAAGAAGCTGAGGAGCCTCAGGCAGACTAATCCCAAAGTTCCCTCCTGCCCCCAAAGTTCCCCTGAAAGACTATGGTGGGAAGAAGCAGGGCTTCACGGTTATTCTGGCTGGCATTGAGCATATTAGGGTTACAGGAGTCACATCTATGACACAAAACTTGCATTTTCCATAGTACATTACAAGTACATTCAAGCCTCCTATATTTTGTGGAATATTGGGGGTTATTTAAATGATTATAGAAATTTAGAGTCTTGCCCTTTGGGGTTTTAGGACACACTTTCTACACTGTCTGTTCCATCATTTAATGGATACAAGTCCTTGATCAGAAACACAGCACTCTTCTCATAGGACTTAGAAGGTCAATGTGTTACCAAAATGTGCTTGGCCACATTTCAAACCCCCATGGCAGGATAGAGAAAGCCTCCAAATGTGGCGTGGCCAGGCCAGTCTACTTGCTGGGCCAGGAACATCAGATTCTCCTTCCCACCTCCACATCTTTGTTCTCAGCTGTTGCACTTTCCTTGCCCCTAAGATATGCCCCCCATTCCATTCCTACCCTATCAACTACAAGGAGCAGGCCCTGCCTGCTTCACCACCCTGCCCCACCCACCTCCATGCACCTCTTCCTCTGTGAAGGCCCAGTTTCTACTGTTCATTTGGACCCTGGCTCCCTTGAAATGCCTGCTGTTCCAGTGTTTCACACGTGCAGGCCTCATCTTTCCAAGGACATCCCAAGCTTCTAGAAGAGGGAACACATCCTCCACATCCATCTGCACTGACCTCTTCAGCCACACTCCCCTGCCTCGAGCACAGCGCTGACTGAGGAAGAGCTCAAGGAACATTTGGTGAATGAATGAAAGAAAAGGTGCTCTCCATGCCACCTGGTTCTGGATGAGGCACCAGAGAGGAAAACAGCAGGCCTCCTGAGGCAGCTAGGCAGCACTGCAGTGAATAGAGTGATGGGCTAGGAGCCAGGGAGACCCGAGTTCAAATCCAACTTCAGATACTTACTAGGTGGACGACCCTGGGAAAGTCTGCCTCAATTTCTTCAACTGGAAAAAAGGGGAAATAATAGTAGCTCCCTCCCAGGGTGTTGTGAAGTGTTTAGCACAGTGCCTGGCCCATGGTAAGCATGACAGAAATACTTATTTCCCTTCCCCTTCCATCACTCAAGGAAACTTGCTGAAAAAAGCAAGCACACACCTTCAAGAAAAAAAGGCACAATGTACGAGGTGGCAAAATGTGTGATCCAAAGAGTGGGGGCCTGGAGATTTCCAAGAAGGGAAAGATCTGTGTGGGTGGGAAGAGTTAGAATGCCTCCGGGGAAGAAAGGACAGGCAGTATCTTGTGAATGAAATAGGAATGGGATTGAAGGGGTGGCTACTGGGAGATGCAACCTGATTTAGGAGACAAGGCTCAACTTCTGACGATTCAGTTTGGAAAAATGAGTGATACCAGCAGGCTCCTTTTGTGGAAAAGGAAGTTTAAAGTGGTTGGGCATGAATCTAAATGTCTCTAGGCTATTGGTTAGAATTAAAACCCACATACTGACATTGGGCCAAGAGGGCAAGGAACCCACCAGAGACTGTGTTGCCCAAGAAGACTTTCTGGGAAGTAGAGCTCACAACAGAGATTGTCTTTTTCCCCCCCCCTTTCTTTTTTTGCAGGGCAATGAGGGTTAAGTGACTTGCCCAGGGTCAAATGTCTGAGGCCAGATTTGAACTCAGGCCCTCCTGAATCCAGGACCAGTGCTTTCTCCACTGAGCCACCTAACTGCCCCCTCACAACAGAGATTTTTCTAGAAAGGACCCCCCAACTCTGAGCCTCTGTGCCTTTTGGGGTATGGGATGTAAAACATATCCTCCTGCTAACACTGAAAAGAGTACCCAGCTCATTTCAGCGACAAGGTGTGACCATCTCCCTTCTCCAGCAGTGAGAGCTCCAAGCTTCCCCTCCACCCAGCTTGCAGCCATCACACCAAGAGCCTTTTAGCAAAACTAAAGAATGCTTCTGATGGCTTGAATTTCTTTTTCCCTGCCTGCTATTTGTTCATATTCTTGGCTCATTTTGCTCTTCATTATTTCGTGTATGTCTTTCCATGTTTTTCTAAGATCACTGAGCTCATCATTTCTTTTTTAAAATAAAAGTATTTTTATTATTTTCCAGTTACATGTAGAGATAGTTTAACATTTGTTTTTATAAGCTTTCCAATTTCCAATTTTTCTCCCTCCCTCCCCTCCCCCCCTCCCCTAGACAGCAGGCAATCTGATATAGGTTTTATATATATATATATATATATATATATATATATATATATATATATATAAAAATAAAATAACATCAAACATTTTTGCATTAGTCATGTTATAAGAGAAGAATCAGGAGCTCTTCATTTCCTAAAGCACAATCCTATACCACAACTTGATCAATTGTTGGGCATCCCCTCACTTTCCAGTTCTTTGCTACCACAAAGAGAGCTGCTACAGACATTTCAGAACATACAGGTTCTTCTCCTTTCTCCCTAAGCATGTTTGGAAGCAGACGTAGGAGTGGTATTGCTGGGTCAAAGGGCATAGGGAGGTTAATAATTCTTTGGGCATAATTCCAGATCTCTCTCCAAAATGGCTGGATCAGTTCACAGTTCCTTTGGGAGATGGCTTTTAATTTGGAGCATTTGGGTCACTCCCCTGTGGATTCTAGATGTGGAACTTCTACTAAGTATTTGATACCAAGAGTCTCTTCCTTGACCTTGGGCAAGTCACTTAACCCCCATTGCCCAGCAAAAAAAAAAAAAAATTCTCTTACTCCCCCCTCCCCTGAAAAAGCCAAGAAAAATACAAACAGATGACAAGGAACTAGACAAATAAAGGAGGAGGAAATAGATGGGTTAAGGTAGTTTAACAACTTAAATCTCACAGAGCTATCAAACCAGGAAATGTTTCTCAACTACCAGGCCAAAGATGTAGATGACGAAATGTAGGTCCTGCTCCAGGCACCAAAGAGAGCCCTTGAAGGAACTTAGAACCCGCAGAGCCTGCAGCGAGAGGGGCTCCTGGGTGGGTGCCTTTAACCAGCCCACCTAACTTCCAGTGTGTTACACAACTCAGTATGTACCCCACTTTGACCCTCATGACACTGCAGGGAAAGAGCAATGGGCTTGGAGTCATGAAGAACTTAAGCAGGGGAAGGCAAGGCATGGTCTCTGCTCAGACAGTGCCTATTGCTGTGGTTACCCCTACTGGTGTGGTACCAGAGAAAGCAAATGATACCTACCCACCACAGTCCCAGAGGTTCAGTACCAGGTTTCCTAGAAATCGAACATGAGAATGTTCCACATCAACTGGAAAAGAAACAGAAGAAAATTAGAAGCACTGCAAGAAAAGGTGGACATTCCACCAAGGACAGAGGGGAGCCTGCCTTGGGAAAGGCAAGCAAAATGTATACGGGCACAGAGCCAGAACCCCATAACAAAGTCTAGGTCTCTTTCCTGATACTCAGGCTGACCAAGGGTAGGGCCTTCCCCAATGTGGCTGCCCACCAAGAGCTCACCAAGACTGCAGATTGAATGGCCCATGTGTGCGTGTGTGTGTGCACATGCACGCGCAACACATGTGCATTTGTGTGCATCAGTGCCTGGCCAAAGACTTCATGTTCATGATCTCCCTTGAGCATCACCATGACCCTACAAGGAAGATACCACAGGCACCAATCTAACAGATGAGGAAATCAACACTCAGAGAAGAAAGTGATTTGCCCTGGTTCCAGCAACTAAATATTCAAGGTAGGATCTGAACCCAGGTCTTCCTAAGTTTGAGCTCAGCACTTTTTTTTAAATCATAAAAATATTTTATTACTTTCCAGTTACATGTAGAGAAAGTTTTCAACATTTGTTTTTATAAGACTTCTAGTTCCAAATTTTTCTCCCTCCCTCCTCCCCAAGAAGCAAGCAATCTGATATAGGTTATATGTGTACAATCACATTAAACATATTTCTGCATTAGTCATGATGTAAAAGAATCAGAACACAAGGGAAAAACCTCAAAAAAGAAAAACAAAAAAAGTAGAGGCAGTATGATTCAATCTACATCTAGATTCCACAGTTCTTTTCTCTGGATTTGGAAAGCATTTTCCATCATGAATCCTTTGGAATTATCTTGGACCATTGTCTTGCTGAGAAGAGTTAAATCTATCACAGTTGATCATCACAAAATGTTGTTGATACTGTATACAATATTGTCCTGGTTCTGCTCATCCTACTCAACATCAGTTCATGTAAGTCCTTCCAGGTTTCTCTGAAATCTGCCTGTTCATCGTTTCTTACAGCATAATAGTATTCCATTATATTATTTGTGGTATACCACAACTTGTTCAGCCATTACCCAATTGATGGGCAGCCCCTCAATTTCCAATTCCTTGCCACCACAAAAAGAGCAGATATAAATATTTTTGTACATGTGGGTCCCTTTTCCTTTTCCATAATCTCTTCAGGATAAAAACCTAATAGTGATATTGCTGGGTCAAAAGGTATACACAGTTTTATAGCCCTTTGGGCATAATTCCAGATTGCTCTCCAGAATGGTTGAATCAGTTCACAGCTCCACCAACAATGCATTAGTGCACTAATTTTTCCACAGCTTCTCCAGCATTCATTATTTTCCTTTTTTGTCATATTAGCCAATCTGATAGGTGTGTGGTGGTACCTCAGAGTTGTTTTAATTTGCATTTCTCTAATCACTAGTGATTTAGAGCATTTTTTCATATGGTAATAGGTAACTTTGATTTCTTCATCTGAAAACTGCCTGTTTATATCCTTTGACCATTTCTCAATTGGGGAATGACTTGTATTCTTATAACTTTTTTTTAAATTCCCGATATATTTTAGAAATGAAGCCTTTATCAGAAATACTGGCTGTAAAAATTGTTTCTCAGCTTTCTACTTCCCTTCTAATTTTGGCTGCACTGCTTCTGTTTGTACAAAATCTTTTTCATTTAGTGTAATCAAAACCATCCATTTTGCATTTCATAATATTCTCTATCTCTTGTTTGGTCATAAATTGTTCTCCACTCCATAGATCTGAGAGGTAAACTATTCTTTCCTCTAATTTACCTATGGTATTACCCTTTATGTCTAAATCATGTACCCATTTTGACCTTATTTTGGTATAAGGTATAAGATATTGGTCTATGCCTAGTTTCTGCCATACTATCTTCCAGTTTTCCCAGTAGTTTTTGTCAAACAGTAAGCTTTTATCCCAGAAGCTGGAGTCTTTGGGTTTATTAAACAGTAGATTACTATAGTCATTTACTACTATGTCTCCTGTACGTAACTATTCCATTGATTTGCCACTCTATTTCTTAGCCAATACCAAATAGTTTTGATGACTTCAGATTTGGTACAGCTAGTCTACCTTCCTGTGCATTTTTTTCATTAGTGCCCTTGATATTCTTGACCTTTTGTTCTTCCGGATGAATTTGGTTATGATTTTTTCTAGCTCTATAAAATAACTTTTAGGTAGTCTGACTGGTATGGCACTGAATAGGTAAATTAATTGAGGTAGAATTGTCAAGAGCTCAGCATTTTTAATGCTTAAGGCCAGAGGAGTAGGATTTCCAACCAGGTAGTATAAGTTAGTGCAAAGGATGCATGCATCCTATGTGAGTCAGAGGCAGGATTAGAAGCCAGGTCTTCTTGCTCCTTCATCATGGCCTGAGAGAAGGAATCTGGAATACTCCTTGATCCCTCTGCCTCCACACCTCAGCAAGCTCCTCCTTGGAGGGTCACATTAGTTCAGACCCCGTGGGCCAGTATCAAGCTACTGACCCCTAGGGCAGTCTCCCTCGTTCCTCAATGAGTTCTCTACCCGGTTCGTTACCTTTCTCTGCTCCATAGCTGCTTTCCTTGCATACGGGGTCTTCAGCAGCACATATTGCTCTCTCCTCTAGTAACCTAACTATCCATTTCCTCAATCTGCTTCTTTCCCATGACTTCCTCCTCTGGTCCACTGGAGCCGCACACAGAGGTGATCATCACTGTCTTGATCTTGCCACCAGCCACAAGTGGTGCCCCCTTGCATTCCCTAACTCAGGGATTCTTAGCCTTTTGTTGTCTCTGGCAATCTGGTGAAGTGGAAGAACCACCTTCCAAGGAGAATAGTTTGAAAGACTTAAAGTAAAATATGGGGGATTAATTACCAAGGACACCACTTCTACTGCAGCCACTGACACTGTTGTTCATCATTTCCTCCTTTTTAAGTTTTTCAGACCTTGTGATGGAGACTTACTGTAGAAAAACTCTGTCATGAGGTGAAGGTCTCTGAGGGCAAGACCATGCATCTTTTCTTTGGCTTCAGGAAGTGACGTTTGCTTGTGGGAGGAAGAAGGGGGAGCCTGGCGCTCTGACTCACTCTCTTTTTGTGAGGACTCTGGTGGAGAAGGGAGCTAGAAATGTGCTCTCCCTTTAATAGATAGATGAATATAGGCCTTTCTCTCTCTCTTTACCAAATTCTTATTCTCCTTAATAAATGCTTAAAAGCCTAACTCTTGCTAAAGCTTATAATTTATTGGCAACCACTCAGATATTTTAGACAGACTAGCTAGAATTTTAGCCCTAACACTCTCCTGGTTCTCTTCCCACCTCTGATGGTTTCTTCTCAGTCTCCTTTGCTGGGTTCTCAGTCAAGTCACCTGCACTAACCTGGAGGGTCCCACTGGCCTGAGCTCTGTCTGCAACCTTCTCCTCTCCTCCCTCTACACTACCTTACTCAGCCATCTCATAAGCTCCCATGGGTTAGTTACCATCTCTGCACCAAGTCCTCATTCTATAGAGGCAGAGATAGATGCAGTCCTCATTGCTCTCCTAATGTCCGACCTAATGTCACCAGCTGCCTTCTTGACATCTCAAGCTGGATGGCCCACGGGCATCCGAGAATGAGTTCATTAGATAATGCCCATTATTTCCTTTCCCTGTGCCATGGGTCCCCATATCCTTCCAGTCAGCCAGGCTTGTCAGCTCCTCACTGCCACGCCCCCAACACATGCAATCATCTCGACCTTCACATCTCCACTCCCAGGGCAGCTGCCCCGGTGCAGGTCCCCATCATCTTGCCTTGGCAGATCACAGCAGAATTCTGGTTGCTCTCCCTGTCTCAGTCTCTCTCCACTCCACTCCATCCTCCATTTGGCAGCCAAAGTGACTGCCCTAAAGCACTTCCAGTGGCTCTCTATCACCTCCAAAATCAAATGGAAAATCCTCTAGTTGGCATGCAAAGCCCTTCTAAACCTGGCCCCTTTTTCTGCCTTAGCCCTGGGTGTCCCTCCTGCGGGGAATCTCTCCCCCCTCAGCTCTGCCTTGGGGTTTCATTGGTTCTCTTGGACTCAGTTTCCATCTCACCTTCTACAAGAGAACTTTCCCAGCATCCCCCCCAACCCCCACCCCCAGTACCTCTCCCTGGAGATTGTCTCCCATATTTCTTGTTTATGTGTCTCTGCCTATTAGAATGTGAGGTCCTAGTTTTTGCCTTTCTTTGTTTCCCCAAGGCTTAGCCTGAGCCATAGGAAGTGCTGAATATATGCAGGCTGCCCTGCCCTTACTGCCCACCCAAGTGACCTTTCTAAAGCACAGTTCTCACCATGTCACCCACTTAGTCGATCAACTCAAGTTGATTTTTACCCCCACGATCACAAACAAACTGCTCTGGGTGGCATTCAAAGCCCTTCGTACCCTGGCCCCTTTCTCCCTTGTCAGTCTTCTTACACCATCCTCTCCTCCATATTCTATGGGATCCAGCTACAGTAGTGGCTTTCTTGTTTTTCCTTGCACATAAAACTCTTATCTCCCAACTCTGTACTTTTGCAATGGCAACGCCCCATGCCTAGAGTGTTCTCTCTCACCTCTGCCTCCTGGCTTTCTTTAAAACTCAATGTAGGGGGGCAGCTAGGTGGTGCAGTGGATAGAGCACCGGCCCTGGACTCAGGAGTACCTGAGTTCAAATCCGGCCTCAGAAAAGTTAACACTTACTAGCTGTGTGACCCTGGGCAAGTCACTTAACCCCAACTGCCTCACTAAAAAAATAAAAAAATAAAAAAACAAACAAACAAACAAACCTCAATGTAGGGGGGCAGCTAGGTGGTGCAGTGGATTGAGCATCAGCCCTGGATTCAGGAAGACCTGAGTTAAACTCTGGCCTCAGACACTTGACATTTACTAGCTGTGTGACAGTGGGCAAGTCACTTAACCCCTATTGTCCTAAAAACAAACAAACAAACAAATAAACAAAATTCAATGTAGGGGGCAGCTAGGTGGTACAGTAGATAGAGTACCAGCTCTGGATTCAGGAGGACCTGAGTTCAAATCCGACCTCAGACACCTGACACTCACTAGCTGTGTGACCCTGGGCAAGTCACTTAACCCCAATTGCCTCATCAAAAAAAAAAAAAAAGACTCAATGTAGGGGCAGCTGGGTGGTGCAGTGGATAAAGCACTGGCCCTGGATTCAGGAAGACCTGAGTTCAAATCCCACCTTAGACACTTGACACTTACTAGCTGTGTGACCCTGGGCAAGTCACTTAACCCTCAGTGCCTCATTAAAAAAAAAAAAAAAGACTCGATGTAGGGAAAGATGGCAGAGAGAATCCAGGAAGTTGCCTGAGCTCTCCTTCAGTTCCCTCAAAAAGAACATTAAATCAAGCCTCTAAACGGATTCTGAAATCACAGAACCTACAAAAAGACAGAGAGACACAATCTTCCAACCAGGGCTAATTTAGAAGACTTCAGGAAAGGTCAGTCTCACGCAGGCAAAAGGGGAGTGGCACAGTGGATAGAGCACTGGTCCTGGATTCAGGAGGACCTGAGTTCAAATCCGGCCTCAGACACTTTACACACTTACTAGCTGTGTGACCCTGGGCAAGTCACTTAACCCCAATTGCCTCACCAAAAAAAAAAATCGATTGAGGGGCAGCTAGGTGGTACAGTGGATAAAGCACCAGTCCTGGATTCAGGAGAACCTGAGTTCAAATCCAGCCTCAGACACTTGACACTAGCTGTGTGACCCTGGGCAAATCACTTAACCCTCACTGCCCCACCAAAAAAAAAAAAAAAATCAATTGAGGGGCAGCTAGGTCGCGCAGTGGATAGAGCACTGGCCCTGGATTCAGGAGGACCTGAGTTCAAATCCAGCCTCAGACGCTTAACACCTACTAGCTGTGTGACCCTGGGCAAGTCACTTAACCCCAATTGCCTCACCAAAAAAAAAAAAAAAGGCAATTGAAAGAAATGAAAGCAACGAAAGAAAATTATGAAAAAAGAATCAGCAGCTTGGAAAAGGAAGCACAAAGATTGCCTGAAGAAAACAATTCCATAAAAAATTCATCTGGCCAAATGGAAAAAAAGGTGCATAATCTCACTGAAGAAAACACTGCCTTAAAAAATTCATTTGGTCAAATGGAAAAAAAAGGTGCATTATCTCATTAAAGAAAAAATTCCTTAAAAATTAAAATTGGACAGTTGGAAGATAAGGAATCCATGAGACAACAGGAATCAGTCAAGCAGAATCAAAAGAATAAAAAAAATAGAAGAAAATGTGAAATACCTCATTGGAAAGACAACCAACCTGGAAAACACATCCAGGAGAGACAATTTGAGAATCATTGGACTGCCTGAATGCCATGATCAGAAAAAGAGTCTAGACACCATATTCCAGGAAATTATTAAGGAGAACTGCCCTGATATTATAGAATCAGAGGATAAAATTGTCATTGAAAGAATCCACCGATCACCTCCTGAAAGAGACCCCAAAAGGAAAACTCCAAGGAATATTGTAGCCAAATTCCAGAATTATCAGGTGAAGGAGAAAATACTCCAAGCAGCCAGAAAGAAGCAATTTAAATATCATGGAGCCATGGTCAGGATTGCTCAGGACCTGGCAGCTTCAATATTAAAGGATCACAAGGCTTGGAATGTGATATTCCGGAAGGCAAAGGAGCTTGGATTACAGCCGAGAATCTATTACCGAGCAAAACTGAGCATTCTCTTTCAGGGGAAAAGATGGACGTTCAATGACACTGGGGACTTTCAAGGTTTCCTGAGGAAAAGACCAGAACTGAATAGAAAATTCAATCTTAACATACAAGATTCAAGAGAAGTTTAAAAAGCTAAACAGGGGGAAAAAAAGTTACTCAATTAGGTTAAAATGTTTACATCTGTACAAAGGAAGATAATACTTATAACTCTTGAGAACTGTAAATGTATTTGGGCAGACAGAAGGATTATACACAGAGGGTATAAATATAAATTATCTTTGATGTGATGACATAAAAGAAATTAAGGGGTTAAAAAAGGGAGCTTATAGGGAGAAGAGGAAAGGGAAGGTAGAATGGGGTGAATGACATATGAAGAGGTAAAAAAAAACATATCACAATAGAGGGAAAGAAGGGAGGGGTGAACATTGTTTCAACCCTACTCTCATTAGATTTGATTCAAAGAGGGAATAAAATATACGTTCATTTGGATAAAGAAACCTAGCTTATTCTTTAGGGAAATAAAAGGGGAAAGGGAAGGGGGCACTGATAGAAGGGGGGCAAAAGCAAGAGAGAAAAGAGTAAAGAAAAGGGAGGGGGGTGATAAAAAGGGAGGGCAGATTAGGGGAGGCAGGGGTAAGAAGCAAAACACTGGTGAGGAGGTGAAAGAAGGGTGAAAGAAGGGGGGAAAAGTACAAAGGGGACAAATAGAATGGAGGGGAATAGATAGTAATAATAACTGTAAATGTGAATGGGATAAACTCTGCTATAAAACGGAAGCGAATTAGAGAGTGGGTTAAAAACCAGAATCCTACAATATGCTGTTTACAAGAAACACATTTGAAGCAGAGTAAAGGTAAAATGCTGAAGCAGAATATATTACGCATCAGCTAAAGTAAAAAAGCAGGGGTAGCAATCCTTATCTCAGAAAAAGCAAAGGCAAAAATAGATCTCATTAAAAGAGATAAGGAAGGAAACTACATCTTGCTAAAAGGCACTATAGATAATGAAGCAATATCAATATTAAATATGTATGCGCCAAGTGGTATAGCATCCAAGTTCTTAGAGGAGAAGTTAAATGAGTTACAAGAGGAATTAGACAGTAATACTATACTAGTGGGGGATCTGGATCTCCCCCTCTCAGAATGAGATAAATCTAGCCACAAAATAAATAAGAAAGAAGTTAAAGAGGTGAACAGAATGTTAGAAAAGTTAGACATGATAGATGTCTGTAGAAAATTGAATGGGGATAGAAAGGAATATACCTTTTTCTCAGCAGTGCATGGCACATTTTCAAAAATTGACCATGTATTAGGGCACAAAAACATCATAGTCAAATGTAGAAAGGCAGAAATAGTAAATGCATACTTCTCAGATCATGATGCAATAAAAATTACATGTAAGAAAGAGCCATGGAAAAATAGACTGAAAATCAATTGGAAACTAAATAATTTCATTCTAAAGAATGAATGGGGGGCGGCTAGGTGGCACAGTGGATAAAGCACTGGCCCTGAATTCAGGAGTACCTGAGTTCAAATCCAGCCTCAGACACTTGACACTTACTAGCTGTGTGACCCTGGGCAAGTCACTTAACCCCCACTGCCCCGCAAAAAAACAAAAAACAACAATGAAAAACCAAAACAAAACAAAACAAAAAAGAATGAATGGGTCAAACAACGAATCATAGAAACAATCAATAACTTCAAGAGAATGACAACAATGAGACAACATACCAAAATCTATGGAATGCAGCCAAAGCAGTGCTTAGGGGAAAATTTATAATTCAAACTGCTTACATGAATAAAAAAGAGAAAGAGGACATCAATGAATTGGGCATACAACTTAAAAAGCTAGAAAGAGAACAAATTAGAAATCCCCAATTAGATAATAAACTAGAAACCCTGAAAATTAAAGGAGAAAGTAATAAAATTGAAAGCAAGAAAACTATAGAATTAATCAACAAAACTAAGAGCTGGTATTATGAAAAAACCAATAAAATAGATAAAATATTGGTTAATTTGATAAAAAAAAAAAAAAGGAAACCAAATTACCAGTATCAAAAATGAAAGGGATGGGGCAGCTAGGTGGTGCAGTGGATAGAGCACCGGTCCTGGAGTCAGGAGTACCTGGGTTCAAATCCGGCCTCAGACACTTAACAATTACTAGCTGTGTGACCCTGGGCAAGTCACTTAACCCCAACTGCCTCACTAATTAAAAAAAAAATGAAAGGGGTGATGTTACCATCAATGAAGTGGAAATTAAAGAAATAATTAGGAATTATTTTGCCCAACTGTATGCCAATAAATTTGACAATCTAAATGACATGGATAAATATTTACAAAAATACAAACTGCCCAGGTTAACTGAAGAGGAAATAAAATCCTTGAATAAGCCCTTATCAGAAAAAGAAATTGAACAAGCCATTAATAAACTCCCTAAGAAAAAATCCCCAGGGCCAGATGGGTTTACAGGTGAATTCTACCAAACATTTAAAGAACAATTAATTCCAATATTATACACATTATTTGGGAAAATAGGTGAAGAAGGAGTTCTACCAAATTCGTTTTATGACACAAATATGGTGGTGATACCAAAACCAGGCAAAGCAAAAACAGAGAAAGAAAATTATAGACCAATTTCCCTAATGAATATTGATGCTAAAATCTTAAATAAGACATTAGCAAGGAGATTATAGCAAGTGATCACCAGGATAATACACTATGACCAGGTGGGATTTATACCAGGAATGCAGGGCTGGTTCAACATTAGGAAAACTATCAACATAATCAACCACATCAATAAGAAAACTAACCAAAATCATATGATTATATCAATAGATGCAGAGAAAGCTTTTGACAAAATACAGCACCCATTCCTAATAAAAACACTAGAGAGTTTAGGAATAGGTGGAGCTTTCCTTAAAATAGTAAGCAGTTGGGGGCGGCCAGGTGGTGCAGTGGATAAAGCAGGAGTACCTGAGTTCAAATCCGGCCTCAGACACTTGACACTTACTAGCTGTGTGACAGTGGGCAAGTCACTTAACCCCCATTGCCCCGCAAAAAAAACAAAAACAAAATAGTAAGCAGAATCTACCTAAAACCATCCACACGCATTATATGTAATGGAGATAAGTTAGAGGCCTTCCCAATAAGATCAGGGGTGAAACAGGGATGTCCATTATCACCTCTATTATTCAATATTGTACTAGAAAAGTTAGCTTTAGCAATCAGAGAAGAAAAAGGAATTAAAGGAATTAGAATAGGCAAGGAGGAAACAAAACTATCACTCTTTGCAGATGATATGATGGTATACTTAGAGAATCAACTCAAAAATTACTTGAAACAATTAACAACTTTAGCAAAGTAGCAGGATATAAAATAAATCCACATAAATCATCAGCATTTCTATACATGACCAACAAAGTCCAGCAGCAAGAGATAGAAAGAGAAATTCCATTTAAAGTAACAGTAGATAATATAAAATACTTAGGAGTCTACTTGCCAAAACAAACCCAGGAACTCTATGAACACAATTACCAAACACTTTTCACACAAATCAAATCAGATCTAAAAAATTGGAAAGATATCAATTGCTCATGGATAGACAGAGCTAATATAATAAAAATGACAATTCTACCTAAAATAATTTACTTATTCAGTGCCATACTAATCAGACTACCTAAAAATTATTTTATAGAGCTAGAAAAAATAATAACAAAATTCATCTGGAAAAACAAAAGGTCAAGAATTTCAAGGGAAATAATGAAAAAAAAATGCACAGGAAGGTGGGATAGCTGTACCAAATCTGAAGCTCTACTATAAAGCGGGCAGTCATCAAAACTATTTGGTACTGGCTAAGAAATAGAGAGGAGGATCAGTGGAATAGGCTAGGCACAGGAGACACAGTAGTAAATGACATTAGAAATGCAGTGTTTGATAAACCCAAAGACTCCAGCTTCTGGGATAAAAGCTCACTATTTGACAAAAACTGCTGGGAAAACTGGAAGATAGTATGGCAGAAATTAGGTATAGACCAATATCTTACACCTTATTCTAAAATAAGGTCAAAATGGATAGATGATTTAGACATAAGAGGTGATACCATAAGTAAATTAGGAGAGAAAGGAATAGTCTGCCTTTTAGATCTTTGGAAAGGAGAACAGTTTATGACCAAACAAGAGATAGAGAATATTATGAAATGCAAAATGGATGATTTTGATTACATTAAATTAAAAGGTTTTGTACAAACAGAAGCAATGCATCCAAAATTAGAAGGGATGCAGAAAGCTGGTAAACAATTTTTATGGCCAGTACTTCTGATAAAGGTCTCATTTCTAAAATATAGGGAACTAAATCAAATCTATATGAATCCAGGGGCAGCTAGGTGGCGCAGTGGATAGAGCACCGGCCCTGGAGTCAGGAGTACCTGAGTTCAAGTCCGGCCTCAGACACTTAACACTTACTAGCTGTGTGACCCTGGGCAAGTCACTTAACCCCAATTGCCTCACTAAAAAAAAAAAATATATGAATCCAAGTCATTCCCCAATTGAGAAATGGTCAAAGGATATGAACAGGCAGTTTTCTGATGAAGAAATCAAAGCTATGTATTGCCATATGAAAAAATGCTCTAAATTACTATTGATTAGAGAAATGCAAATTAAAACAACTCTGAGGTACCACCTGACACCTATCAGATTGGCTAATATGACAAAAATGGAAAATAATAAATGTTGGAGAAGCTGTGGAAAAATTGGAGCACTAATGCATTGTTGGTGGAGCTGTGAACTGATCCAACCATTCTGGAGAGCAGTTTGGAACTATGCCCAAAGGGCAATAAAGCTGTGCATACCCTTTGACCCAGCAATACCACTATTAGTTCTTTTTCCCAAAGAGATCATAAAAAAGGGGAAAGGACCCACATGTACAAAATTATTTATAGCTGTACTTGGCAAGGAATTGGAAATTGAGGGGATGTCCATCAACTGGGGAATGGCTGAACAAATTGTGGTATGTTAATGTAATGGAATTCTATTGTGCTGTAAGAAACAATGAGCAGGAGGAGTTCAGAGAAATCTGGAAGGACCTGCATGAACTGATGATGAGTGAGATGAGCAGAACCAGAAGAACATTGTACACAGTATCACCAATATTGTGTGTTGATCTACTGTGATAGACTAGATTCTTCTCACCAATGCAATGGTACAGAAGAGTTCCAAAGGACTCATGATGGAAGGGGATCTCCAAATCCAGAAAAAAAAAAAAAAGAACTGTGGAGTATAGATGCTGATTGAACCATACTATTTCTTTTGTTTTTGGTGCTGTTGTTTTTCTATTTTGAGGTTTTTCCTGATTGTTCTGATTCTTCTCTTATAACATGACTAATGCAGAAATATGTTTAATGTTATTATATATATATATAAAACACCTATATCAGATTACCTGCTGTCTAGGGAAGGGGGGCGGGAGGGAGAACAATTTGAAATTGGAAAGCTCATATAAACAAATATTGAGAACTATTTTTACATGTAACTGGAAAAAAATAAAATACTTTTATCAGAAAAAAAAGAAAATTAAAGGGTTAAAAGGGAGTTTATGGGGAAAGGGAAGGTGGAATGGAGTGAATTACATCATATGAAGAGGTACAAAAAAACCTATTACAATAGAGGGAAAGAAGGGAGGGGTGAACATTGTTTCAACCCTATTCTCACTAGATTTGATTCAAAGAGGGAATAACATACACATTCATTTGGATAAAGAAACTTAGCTTATTCTTTAGGGACATAAAAAGGTAAGGGGAAAAGGGGGAACTGATGGAAGGGAGGGCAGAAGCAAGGGAGAAAAGGGAGGGGGTGATAAAAGGTAGGTCATATTGGGGGAGGCAGGGATAAGAAGCAAAACGGTGAGGAGGAATAAAGGTGAAAGAAGAGAGGTAAAGTACAAAGCGGGTAAATAGAATGGAAGGGAATCGACAGTTAGCAATAATAACTGTGAATGTGAATGGGATGAACTCTGCCATAAAACAGAAGCAAAGAGCAGAGTGGATTAAAAACCAGAACCCTACAATATGCTGTTTACAGGAAACACATTTGAAGCAGAGAGATACACACAGAGTAAAGGTAAAAGGTTGGAGCAGAATATATTATGCTTCAGCTAAAGTAAAAAAAGCAGGGGTAGCAATCCTTATGTCAGACAAAGCAAAGGCAAAAATAGATCTAATTAAAAGAGATAAGGAAGGGGCAGCTAGGTGGTGCAGTGAATAGAGCACTGGCCCTGGAGTCAGGAGTACCTGAGTTCAAATCCGGCCTCAGACACTAGCTGTGTGACCCTGGGCAAGTCACTTAACCCCAATTGCCTCACTAAAAAAAAAAAAAATTTGACCATGTATTAGGGCACAAAACTTTATTATAGTCAAATGTAGAAAGGAAGAAATAGTAAATGCATTCTTCTCAGACCATTATGCAATGAAAATAACAAAGAGCCATGAAAATTAATTGGAAACTAAATAATTTCATTCTAAAGAATAAGGGGGTCAAACAACAAATCACAGGAACAATAACTTCATCTAAGAGAATGACAATAATGAGACAAATACCAAAATCTATGGGATGCAGCCAAAGCAGTGCTTAGGGGAAAATTTATAACTCAAACTGCTTACATGAATAAAAAAGAGAAAGAGGACATCAATGAATTGGGCATACAACTTAAAAAGCTAGAAAAAGAACAAAGTAAAAATCCCCAATTAAATAGTAAATTAGAAACCCTGAAAATTAAAAGAGAAATTAATAAAATTGAAAGCAAGAAAACTATAGAATTAAATCAATAAAATTAAGAGCTGGTATTATGAAAAAAACAATAAAAGATAAAACATTGGTTAATTTGATTTAAAAAAAGAAAGAAGAAAACCAAATTACCAGCATCAAAAATGAAAGAGGTGGGGCAGCTAGATGGCACAGTGGATAGAGCACCAGCCCTGGATTCAGGAGTACCTGAGTTCAAATCTGGCCTCAGACACTTAATACTTACTAGCTGTGTGACCCTGGGCAAGTCACTTACCCCCAAAATGCCTTACTTAAAAAAAAAAAAGAAAGAAAAGAAAAAATGAAAGAGGTTACCACCAATGAAGTGGAAATTAAAGCAATAATTAGGAATTATTTTGCCCAACTGTATGCCAATAAATTTGACAATCTAAATGACATGGATAAATATTTACAAAAATACAAACTGCCCAGGTTAACTGAAGAGGAAATAAAATCCTTGAATAAGCCCTTATCAGAAAAAGAAATTGAACAAGCCATTAATAAACTCCCTAAGAAAAAATCCCCAGGGCCAGATGGGTTTACAGGTGAATTCTACCAAACATTTAAAGAACAATTAATTCCAATATTATACACATTATTTGGGAAAATAGGTGAAGAAGGAGTTCTACCAAATTCGTTTTATGACACAAATATGGTGGTGATACCAAAACCAGGCAAAGCAAAAACAGAGAAAGAAAATTATAGACCAATTTCCCTAATGAATATTGATGCTAAAATCTTAAATAAGACATTAGCAAGGAGATTATAGCAAGTGATCACCAGGATAATACACGATAACCAGGTGGGATTTATACCAGGAATGCAGGGCTGGTTCAACATTAGGAAAACTATGAACATAATCAACCACATCAATAAGAAAACTAACCAAAATCATATGACTATCTCAATAGATGCAGAGAAAGCTTTTGACAAAATAAAGCACCCATTCCTAATAAAAACACTAGAGAGCTTAGGAATAGGTGGAGCTTTCCTTAAAATAGTAAGGAGTATCTACCTAAAACCATCCACAAGCATTATATGTAATGGAGATAAGTTAGAGGCCTTCCCAATAAGATCAGGGGTGAAACAGGGATGTCCATTATCACCTCTATTATTCAATATTGTACTAGAAAAGTTAGCTTTAGCAATCAGAGAAGAAAAAGGAATTAAAGGAATTAGAATAGGCAAGGAGGAAACAAAACTATCACTCTTTGCAGATGATATGATGGTATACTTAGAGAATCCTAGAGAAGCAACTCAAAAACTACTTGAAACAATGAACAACTTTAGCAAAGTAGCAGGATATAAAATAAATCCACACACACACACACACACACAAAATAATAAATCCACATAAATCATCAGCATTTCTATACATGACCAACAAAGTCCAGCAGCAAGAGATAGAAAGAGAAGTTTCATTTAAAGTAACAGTAGATAATATAAAATACTTGGGAGTCTACTTGCCAAGACAAACCCAGGAACTCTATGAACATAATTACCAAACACTTTTCACACAAATCAAATCAGATCTAAATAACTGGAAAGATATCAATTGCTCATGGATAGACAGAGCTAATATAATAAAAATGACAATTCTACCTAAAATAATTTACTTATTCAGTGCCATACTAATCAGACTACCTAAAAATTATTTTATAGAGCTAGAAAAAATAATAACAAAATTCATCTGGAAAAACAAAAGGTCAAGAATTTCAAGGGAAATAATGAAAAAAAAAATGCACAGGAAGGTGGGATAGCTGTACCAAATCTGAAGCTCTACTATAAAGCGGGCAGTCATCAAAACTATTTGGTACTGGCTAAGAAATAGAGAGGAGGATCAGTGGAATAGGCTAGGCACAGGAGACACAGTAGTAAATGACATTAGAAATGCAGTGTTTGATAAACCCAAAGACTCCAACTTCTGGGATAAAAGCTCACTATTTGACAAAAACTGCTGGGAAAACTGGAAGATAGTATGGCAGAAATTAGGCATAGACCAACATCTTACACCTTATACTAAAATGGGTACATGATTTAGACATAAAAGGTGATATCATAGGTAAATTAGGAGAGGAAGGAATAATTTACCTTTCAGATCTCTGGAAAGGAGAACAGTTTATGACCAAACAAGAGATAGAGAATATTATGAAATGCAAAATGGATGGTTTTGATTACATTAAATTAAAAAGGTTTTGTACAAACAGAAGCAATGCATCCAAAATTAGAAGGGATACAGAAAGCTGGGAAACAATTTTTATAGTCAGTATTTCTTTTAAAGGCCTCATTTCTAAAATATATCAGGAACTAAATCAAATTCATTAAGAATGCAAGTCATTCCCCAATTGAGAAATGGACAAAGGATATGAACAGGCAGTTTTCTGATGAAGAAACCAAAGCTATCTATTGTCATATGAAAAAATGCTCTAAATCTCTAATGATTAGAGAGATGCAAATTAAAACAACTCTGAGGTACCACCACAAACCTATCAGATTGGCTAATATGACAACAAAGGAAAATAATAAATGTTGGAGAAGCTGTGGAAAAATTGGAGTACTAATGCATTGTTGGTGGAGCTGTGAACTGATCCAACCATTCTGGAGAGCAATCTGGAATTATGCCCAAAGGGCTATAAAGCTATGCATACCCTTTGACCCAGAAATACCACTATTAGGTCTTTATCCCAAAGAGATCATAAAAAAGGGAAAAGGACCCATGTGTACAAAAATACTTATAGCTGCTCTTTTTGTGGTGGCAAGGAATTGGAAACTGAGGGGCTGCCCATCAATTGGGGAATGGCTAAACAAGTTGTGGTATAAGAATGTAATGGAATTCTATTGCATGAACTGATGATGAGTGAAAACAGCAGAACAAGGAGAACATTGTACACAGTATCATCAACATTATGTGTTGATCAACTGTGATAGACTTGATTCTTCTCATCAATATGATGATCAAAGATAGTTCCAAAGGACTCATGATAGAAAAGGCTCTCCAAATCCAGAAAAAAAAAAGAACTGTGGATGCAGATTGAACCATACTATTTCTTTTGTTTTTGGTGCTGTTGTTTTTCTTTTTTGAGGTTTTTCCTTTTTGCTCTGATTCTTCTTATATAACATGACTAATGCAGAAATATGTTTAATGATATTGTACATATATAACCTATATCAGATTACTTGCTGTCTTGGGAAGGGGGCAGGGAGGGAGAAAAATTTGAAACTAGAAATTTTATAAAAACAAATGTTGAAAACTATCTCTACATGTAACTGGAAAATAATAAAATACTTTTATAATTCAAAAAAACAAAACGGGGGGCCCTGGATTCATGAGGACCTGAGTTCAAATCCGGCCTCAGACACTTGACACTTACTAGCTGTGTGACTCTGGGCAAGTCACTTAACCCTCATTGCCCCACCAAAAAAACCCCAAAATACCAAAAAACAAAAAAACAACTCTGAGGTACCACCTCACACCTATCAGATCAATGCTTCTGGGACTTAGTGAGAATGCCTCAAGTGTTTTAAGGCTGACAAAGGCTTAAAAGGGCCTGGGGAAGGATGGGGGAAGGGGATGCTCTTAACACTAGGCCACCTCTGAAGAATGGGGGCTTCCCTGAGTGCCAAAGCACCTCCACTCCCCAGGACAGGCACTGCCACCAGGCTTTTTAATCAGGGAATGAAAACAGAAAGAAATAGCTCAAGGAAGGAAGAAAAAACCCAATGTGCTCAAAAGGCTGCCTGGCAAGAAAAAAAGAGAATGTTTAAGCTGATGGATAAATGTATACAAATGTTATCACAGCGCGATGGTTACATGAGTAACTAGGTTACTGTGACTGAGAAGTATCTTCCCAGAACTCCCTGTACACAAGTTATCCAAGCTGAAACAGACACCTCCCTGGGCAATTGTCAACATTGTATTTCTGTCCTCCCACCTCACCAGCTCCATTTCCAAACTTCTATGTACATGTCTCAGAGAGAGAAGAAAACAGAGCAAAAAACAAAGCCAAAGAATCTGAAATAAAGCCGCCTGCCCCTGGGGCCTAGAGAAAAGCCAAAATTTTGCTGGGGTCAGGTTGGGTCAGGCTGAGTATGTGACCTGAAGGCTCCTGGGCCAAGAAACCCAAAACTTACCAGACTGAGCACCCTAAAAGGAAAGAGAGGGAGAGGGAAGGTGGTAGGGAGGGAGGAAGGGAGGCTGGCTGGAGCCCCCAGGTCGATCTACAAAAGAGCAGCTGATGATACCATTGGCCACAAGTATGTGTAGCTAGCCTAACATGGCTTCTCATTCTAGCAGTCCCTTAAGCCATTTACTGCTAATGAGAGTCTAGCTATTCTCTACCCACTCACTGATAGTCCCCACAAAGCAACCACTGACTACTCTTGATTCTAGAAAGTATTCAGCTCTTCCTCCTTTACAGTGACAGGGGATGCCCCATCTATGGCCCCCATAGAAGGCACTATGGAAAGGGTGTGGTTCACTATACAATCAGCCAAATCTGTACCTGCTTTCTCCAATGCCCGGAGGGCCTGCAAGCTCAACAGCCTCAGCTGATGAGCTGCCCATTCCTACTCCTTGCCCTTGCCACCTACCCTGGCATTTCTGCCAAGTAGGGCCTCCTCTAGCAGTGGCCATTCTGGGCAGTTGTCTGGTTTGCTAAGGAAAGAGGCCTGTGTTCTTAAGAAAGAGCCCTCTAAAGCCATGTGCCAGGGCCACTGTTGAAAGCTGTGGTTTGGGGGAAAGCTAGGTGGCACAGTGGATAAAGCACCGGCCCTGGATTCAGGAGGACCTGAGTTCAAATCTGGCCTCAGACACTTGACACTTACTAGCTGTGTGACCCTGGGCAAGTCACTTAACCCTCATTGCCCCATGCAAAAAGAAAAACAAACAAACAAACAAAAAAAAACAAAAGCTGTGGTTTGGAGATTTGAGGTAAAAATGAAGGAACTTACTTGTGGCACCAAGGCGGCGGGTATCTCGCGCAATATAATTCGCAAAGATGATCGATCTCATGCTGGTCTTGCCAGACCCACTCTTCCCCATCAACAGTACCTGTTTAATAAGAGAAGAAAACAAAGTGTTCACTTCCAGTGAGTTACAAATGCAGGTACCCCTGTTCCCCTCCCCTTGGATGTTTTCCTGAAATGATGCCAGCTACACTGGTGTACATGTAGCACTGATGCCAGACCTCACATGAGGCAAAGAACCTTGGGCCAAAAAGTGTCTATTAAGTAAGACAGGGCAGACGCCTGGCATTCTAGGGGCCGGCTACCTTCCTGTCATTGTCGTTCTCCCAGAGCACCTTGGGGCAGGAGCTCATTGCTTCAGTTCTTAACATATACAGAACACTGTACTAAGCCCTGGAGAGAAAACATTCACTGAAGGAGAGCCTCATATTCAAAGGTCAGTGCAAGGGATTAAAGATGAAGTAATGTGACAGAGATATGGCTACATAGGTTCCTTCTTTGGTTCCGGCCATACCACCCCCCTCTTCACCTTCCTATCACTGTAGCACTTTCGCCCCTCTCACTTGTGTCTATTCCAATTCTGATAAAGCCAGAACATCCGGACAGGGGGCAGGCCACGGAAATAAAACAAGTTGCAATTGTCTTCGAGGACTTCCTCCTAAAGCCATGTACAATCTCCAGTAGGACAATGAGCTTCCAAAGTAACTGGGCTGTTAAGAGCTACACAACTGTTTGTGCCCTCTGGCTCAGTGACTCCCCTGGCTGTGGGGAAGAGAGACTCAAACTCAAGACAGAGACAGAGACAGAGACCAAACTAAAGAATAACGAAAGAGAGAGAAAGTGCTGCTCCATCTTCCTTGTACATCTCTAAGAGAAAGTGCCTGAAGTCTGATCAGCATCTCCAATCACAAACGCATCCACAGAGACCACTTAGGCAGTCCAGGGGAGAGCCAAGCACCCTTTTTTAGGCAGAAGGAGACAAAGAAAGGGTGATGAAAGCTCCTTGAGGCTCCCATGTCTCCTTTCTAGCAGCACACAGAGAGATGCCTTGCCACTCTATGCCCTCTGTACACTGTCAGGGCTGACATACTTCTTGGTTTTGCTGACCTGCTTACTTTTTAATTCTTTCCAACATGGTATGATTCTCTGGGAAGGAGAGGGGGAGTGACATACTTAGAAATGAAAAGGATATCAAACCTAAAAGATATCAGGAAACTTTTTTTTTTTACAGAAAGGTCTGTTGAATAATAGCAGCAGAAATCTGTTTGAGTGTAAAAAGTCAGGAAGATGACCGACTTAAGGCTTGTATTCTCCGTACTCTCCTATACATCTTCTCACCTGTCTTCTCAACCTGCTTTCTTACAGTCACTAACACAGAATAATAAATATGATAAAGTCAAAGGTGAAGGGATTGGAACATCCCCAAGGGTCACAACTAAGCCAGCTGAGAGTTGCAGATTGTAATCAAATGTAATCAGTAGACCTGACGTGAGCTCCTGGTACTGAAGGGACACTACTGAAGTGAAGGGTGTATGTCCACAGGAAGAGAATACGTGATTCTAAGCCCTTCCACCTCATTCTCCAAAATTCAGGTGGAAACTATTAGTGGGGGAGGAACGGCTGGAGATGACTGACCTCTAAGCTCCCTGTGCCCAGGGCAGTGCAAAGTGCTCAATTTGGAAGCAGAAGAGCAGGAGAGCCAGCTGTATGACACAAGACCCATCACTTCCCCAATTTGGGACTCAGTTTCCCAATCTGCACAACCAGAGAGTGGGACACTAAGGTCCTATCCACATGTAAATACACAATCTTATGACCCTGCTTTTAACATCAAGGGATTAGAAATACCACATCCAATTCTGAAATGCAAGATGCAGACTTTCTGGTTGTAAATATTGGGAGAGGAATGATCAAAATTGCATCAGATGTTCAAGGAATTCAGCATATAAACCAATCCAATAAAGGATATTGTTGAGAGAGAGAGAGAGAGAGAGAGAGAGAGAGAGAGAGAGAGAGAGAGAGAGAGAGAGAGAGAGAGAGGAGAAGCAGGCCCTTTGTGTATCCCTCAGGCCCAGGGTTTTGTCAGAGTCAGTACACCCTCCACAGAATGCACTGGAGCTAGAAAGACGGCCTTCAATGCTTTTGCAAGTGCAGCTGTGGCTGCCCCACTTTCTCAAGGTGGCTGCATTGGCTCCCAGACACTTAAGCAGAAGTTCTCAACAAGTACTGGTTCTGCCCCCAAGAAAAGAAAGCTGCCTACCTCCTGCCAAGGAGGTGAGGACTAAATAGGCAGAGCTGGGCACGTGGGGGGGGGGCGGGCAGGATTTGGCCATTTTGTTTTCTTGACTATTTGTATGTTACAGGGGTTTTCCTTTTCTTTTTAGGGGAGGGAGTGGGATAGAGGAAAAAAACATTTGACTGAAAAAAATGGAACCAAAAGCCCTATTTTTTCAAGGGCCTCCCCACTAGTCCTGAGAACTTAGTACAAATATCTTTAAAGTACCCTACCACATACAATCACATTTCCTTCAAAGTACAAGCCCGCACCAACTCAGTGATGACTGAGTTACCACACATGCATAAATTCCACTCCAACATGCATTAAAGACCCATGTGGAATTCGATCCAACCAATATTAAACATGTTATGTGCACGGCAGGATTTGTGCTAGCCAGGATACAAAGATGGAAACAATGTAGTCTCTGTTTTCAAGGAGTTACATTCTACTGGGACAGAAAGTATCCCGAGATAAGTAAGCACAATATCTTCTGGGTAGGGAGAATTATACCAAGTTGGAGGTGGGGCAGTGGGAGGAGGAGAATCAGGAAAGGCCTCCCATAGGAGGTGGCCCTGGGGCTGAGTCTAGAGGGGAGGTGGAAAGCTTCAAGAGGCAGACAATTGGGCAGGGAAGGCGCAAGCCATGGATGGGGACCAGCTGGATGTGCAGGCAGGAGAGCAGTAGCAGATCAGGCTAGGAGTCCGGCTGGAGCCATGATGAGAAGGGCTTGGGGAAAGCAGGGCCACCATCAGACCTGGGCTATTACAAGCCTTTGGCCCCTGGCCCTTAGCCTGCATGCAGAATGGTTTTCTGATAGTCTTAGCTTACCTTTTTCTTCATGGCTGTGATTGGCATCACCCACCTGTAGATTGAAAAAGAAAAGAGCATCCATGGTCCAATCACAAGGAATATAATTTCGAATTAGTGCAAAATTGTGAAGGGGCCTCGCTGGAATCTTAGTGCCACATGGATGGCTCTGTTGGCTTAAATTCCATCCCCTTTTGTCTCCTCCCAGGAGCCAGGGTCTTTGCTATTCAGCCACCTTGTCCTGAGGACAGCGAGTCCTGAAGAGGCATGGGGACCCAGAGGATCTGCTGTCGGACTTGACACCTGGAAAACCTAGATTCGAATCCTGCTTCTTTCTGATCATCATTGGGTAAGTCACTGAACCTCTCTTCCTAATTTGTAAAATGAAGAGAATGACAGTATCTCCCTCACGGGGTCCCAGGAGGGTTGAATGAGATAATACAGGAAAAGCGTTTTTAAACCTTAAAGTGCCCCATAAATGCGGAATATTTATAAATTGTAAGGGGATTGGGGAGGACAGGGACACACAAAGACCTTAATTCTATCAGCAGGAGAAACTTAGGATGTTCCTCCAGAAACTCCCAAGGGCATTGAGAGGCTGAGTGCTAGGCAGATGCCTTCCGGAGCAGGATTTTGAACCCAGATCTGCCTAATCCCAAGGCCAGTAAGCCATGTTGCTTGTCATGAACAACCTGGCATGTGTCCGCTTTCACTTAGTGACAAAAAGAGGCTGTTCCACTCTAATGCCCCCAAGAGTGCACTTTCCCCATGATCCTGGAAGGGTGAGAGAAGGAGCCTAATTTGTAACCAAGTGGAATCAATTTCACACTCTTAAATGTAAGCCTCCCCCCCCCCCTCCTCCGGAGTATCACTGCCCCGGAACAGGGCAAGGGAGAGGCTGCAGGGGCCCCAGCACCTTGCCGCAATCAGCGCCCGGCTGGGAGCTGGATACATTGTAACCACAATGGATACTGTATCCCAGCCTGGTGCTGACGGACTGCTCCGGGGCCAGGAGCTCCGTTACCTGTACCAGCAGAGGGTTTCTCCAGTGCACAGTAACAACTACTGACCTCGGACTCCGTACTAGGCCGATCTATCGGCTCGGGCGGGCCCGCCCAGCCCGGCCCGGCCCGGCCCCGCCCTGGCCCTAGCCCTAGCCCTGGCCCAGGCTCGGTCCCCTCCCCCGGCGCTGGCCCCGTCCACCCGCCATCCCCCGGACCCCTCCCGTCCCCTTACGCAGACCCTGTGGCCCCCAGCAGGTAGGCCGGAGCGCCCCATCGGCCGAAGTCGCGGCCCCATCCTCCGGAGGCCGGCCCGATAGGAGGGAGCGGAGGGAGCAGGGGGAGCGGAGGAAAAGGGGCCGGGGTCGGGGTCAGGGCAGCAGGGGCAGGCCGGGGTGGGGACGCAGGAGGTGGCAGGAGCGGGGGCGAGCTGTCTCCCCGGACTCGGGCCCCGAGCCGGCCGGCCAGGGCACTCCGCGGCAGATCGGCCAGAGACGGCGCCGGCACCGGCACGGGCACGGGCGGCGGCGGCGGCGGCGGGGCGGCCGGGGCCCGAGCCGGGGCCGGGGCCGAGGCCAGGGCCAGGGCCAGGGCCGGGGCCCGGGCCGAGGCCGGGGCTGGGGGCTGCTTTGGGGGAGAGCGGTGGGGGAGCGGTGACGGGCGGGGACCGGAAGCAGGGGCCTCTGACCTGCCACTACCGGCTCGGAGGGCCGCGAGCGGCCGCGTCTGCCAGGGCCCGCGCCCCCCGGGGACGGTGGCCGCGCGCGCCTCGCGATGCCAACGGCTACGGCTACAGCTACAGCTGGGGAGGCAGCGGCGGCGGCAGCAGCGGCGGCGGCGGCGGCGGCGGCGGCGGCGGCGGCGGCCGGGATCACGTGAGGAGCAGGCGGGACCCCCCCGGGGGGCCCCGTCACGTGACTGGGGCCCCGGAACACCGTACCATAGAGTGTGCATGGGGAAGGCCAGAGTGTCGCCGTCGGCTTCGCTATCCCCGTCGCCGACACAGTCACCGCCTCCGCCTCCTCCTTCTGATCCGCCTCCTCCTTCTGATCCGCCTCCTCCTGCGCTGCTGCTGCTGCCGCTGCCATCGGCCCCTTCCCGCAGCAGCAGGCCGCCGCCTCCGGCCGCCGTGCCCGTGCCCCCCGTGCTCGTGCCCGTGCCCCCCGTGCCCGTGCTCCCCGAGCCCCCGCCGGCGCTGGGAGCTGTATCGCCGCTGCCGTCCCCGCTGTCCCCGCCGCCGCCCTCGTCGGCGCTCAGCTCGGGGGCCGCCTGTTGGCCCTTAAGGTAGCGGCGGCTCCGCGCGGCCTCAGCCGGCCCCGCCCCCATGGCCCCGGTGGCGGCGGCGCTGCTGCTGCTGCTGCTGCTGCTGCTGCTGCTCGGGCTGCCGCTGCTGCTGCTGGGGCTGGGGCTGGGGCTGGGGCTGCTGCTGCTGCTGCTGCTGCTGCTCGGGCTGCTGCTGCTGCTGCTGGGGCTGCGGCTGCTGCGGCTGCTGCCCGGGCTCCCGCCGCCGCCGCCCCTGCTACTGCTGCTGCTGGGGCTGCGGCTGCTGCCCGGGCTCCCGCCGCCGCCGCCGCCGCCCCTGCCCTGGCCGCGCCCGCTCGTAGCTGCTGCTGCTGCGGCAGCGGCTGCTGCTGCTGCTGCGGTGGTTGCGGCTGCTGCGGCTGCTGTGGCGGCTGTCCCTGCGGCTGCGGCTGCGGCTGCGGCGGCTGCTGCAGTCCCCGAAGGCGCCGCCGCCTCCTCCTCCAGCCGCCGCTGCTCCTGTTGCGGCAGCGCCGAGGCCCTAAGGACTGCCGCGAGCGGCCGCCATGCCTGCCATGGCTGCCGCCGCGGGGACTGCCGCCCGCTGGCCCCGCCCGCTGGCTGCCTGCTGTCTCCCGCCCGGCCGCGGCCGCGGTGGTGGCGGCGGCTCCGCTCACGCGGGCGCGGCCCCGGGCCCCGGGAAGGTGTGCGATGCACCTGCCTCGGCCCCCTTTCGGCGCTTGATTGTGCAGCCCTGGCACCCCGTGACCTTTGTCCTTCGGGCCGGAAAGACGCTGGCGGCCCGGGAACGTGCCAGTGCCGGCGTGTCCCCCCTCAGCCAGCCAGCCACCCACCCAGCGGCAGCACCCTGCGCGCCTGGCCGCTGGGGAGCCGGACTGCGGCGGGCAGCGGGCGGCGGCGGCGGCGGCTGCGGGCGGGCGGGCGGGCCGCCTGGCAGCCCCGCCTGCAGGCGGGTGAGAAGAGGGAGGCGCGGCTCCTCGCCCCCAGCCGGGCACGCTGCCGCCTCCAGATCCGGGGCTCTCTGCGCTAGCCCCGATCTGGCTGCCAAGCGGGCCACCTGCCCTCCAGCTTCTCCTCCCCCCAGTGACGACCAAAGCACATGCGAGCACACTGCCCAGCTGGCACCATCTCGACACGACAAGAAGGGTCCCCGGGAGCTGCCTCCCTGGCTAGCAATCGTCGGGTACTAAGCCCTGTGACAGCTCCCGGGGACCCTCCCTAACTCTTGAGAGCCTGTGATGTGGTCACTCAATCAGGGCTCCAAGGAATCTCAGAAACCACCTAGGTCAAACTCCCGATTTTACTCGGGAAGAAACTGAGGTAGAGCAAGGTTAGATATCCAAGGTCACTTAGAGGATAGGAATGGGACCTGGCTCCTGTGGCTGCCTCCAGCACTTGCACAGGTTGTTGCCAGGCCTTTCTTCACTATCAGCAGGACCCTTTTCTAGTTTACAAATCACTTACAAATCCATTCCACATCACATCATGTGATCCTCCCAACAATCTGCTATGGCAAATGTTATCCCCAATTTGCAAATGAGCACCCTTGGGACGCTAATACTTATTGCAAATGGATAACATGCCACAGAGGGCCTCTGAACCCAAGTCAAACTGACAGCCTAATGCTCTTTCCCCTCCATTGTCGAGGTCTATAGCACTCCCTGCTGTCTTCCAGATACACCCCAGAATCCTTCACCTACAACTGCCATCTCTCTAGAAAAAGATACTTTTGCCCCACTCCCATTAAAGGTGGCCCCTAATCAGTACCCTGGTTGTGAAGCTGTGGCACATGTACACTATCACAATAAATGCCTTCCACTTCCCATGGTTCTCTGCTTGTAAGTTAGGATGTAGTCATTTGATTACAAGTCTTAGCATCCCGTTAGCACAGGCAAGCACTGACTGGCCACATATCCCAGCATTCCCAGCCCATGATCCTACACTTATGCCTGTGAACCTCAATTTTGTCATCTGTCAAATGGGAGAGTTAGACTGATATGGAAAGGATCGAGGGTTCTTCAAGGACCTAATTTATCAGTGCAATCCAAGGTGTGCTGGTTACTACGAAGCTGGAAAGATTCTGAGGAAGGGCATTCTTCAGCCCTGGTAACTCTTAAAGAGCCCCTACTAAGGGAGAGCTTGACAGTTGTTGATTCAGTAGGGGAAGCAGCCACACTGACCACATTGATCAAGCAACTAAACGATCTCCTACTATGTGCAAACGCCCCGGGCTAGGCATCAGAAATACAAAGACAAAACAAAGACCAACCCTGATCCTCAAGGGGGAATCAAACTAAGGGCTAAGTAGACACAAAGTAATTTTAAGAGAGAGATGTGCTACCAAATGGGGACGGGCAGAGGGAGGAAGAGGAAGAATCTCCCCTAGGAGGTGGCCCCTAAGTTGTACTGGAAGGAAGCTGGGGTCCTACGAGCCAGATGTTGGGAAGGAGTTCGTTCCAGACAAGGGATGCCAAGGCACAGAGGCAGAGATGGGACAGAGCATAATAGCCTCGGGAGAAGAGAGTTCCTCAGGGGAGGAGATGGGAGGGAGTGTGCAGAGAGGTTGATTAACCCAAAGAGGGACCAAGATTGAGAAAAGGTGACATTTCCGATTGAACAGATTGTTGGTAACCTTGGAGAAAGGAGTTTGGGTGGAGTGGGGGGGGGGAGGCAGACTGCAAGAGAAGAAGTGCTCACGACTTGGGGAGAGGGAGGCAATGAGGCTAGATGAGCTTTCTACAAGCTTAGCTATGAACTGGAGAGAACCAAGACGCCTTGAGGATAAGGTAAGAGCAAGTGAAAGGGTTGGGGTTTGGGGGTTGGTTTTTTAGGATGGGGAATGTTTGTAAACAGTAGGGAAGGAGAGATTGAAGATGAGGGAAGGGAATGAGGGCGTGATATCTACAGGAGACAGGAAGGGATGGACTCAAGGGCCCAGATCAGGTAAACTTATGAAAGGGGAAGGGCCATCTTCTCTTCCTCTGAGACTAAAGGAAGAGAGTGGGGGTGAGGTGGAGATGACTGGAGGTGTAGACTGAGAGAAGAGGGAGCTTGGGCTGGCCGGAAAGTATGAGGCAAGACCTTTTGCTGGCTGTGGTATGGGTGCCTGGAGAGGAGAAAAGTTTTGCAACAGATGCCCAGGGAAAAGGGCTCTGGAGTAAATCAGAGAGTGAAGAGGACTGGGGTACAAGGTGAAGACCAAGCTGAGATGACAGAACGTGCATTTGCCCCGAACCCTGGCAACATCCTAGATGCTCCTGTGTCTGCCTCGCCCCCCTTCCTTTCTGCCTTCCTTCCTCTCTTATCCTACTTTCCTACTCTCCTTCCTCACGGCTCTTCCCTCTTCCCCCCTTCCCCTCTCTCTTACTCCTCCTCCTTCCTCCTCTCTGCTCCCTTCTCCCTTCTCTAGCTCCCCCATCCCCTCACTCATTCTGTTCCCTCCCCCCCCCCTCACTGCTCCCTCCTCCTTTTTCTATCTTTCCCCATCCTCTCACTCTGCTCCCTCCTTAGAGCACAGAAAGCACAGGGGGCTGGGGGAAGAGATCAGCCTTTAAGTATCTGTTATTGACGTGAGGGATTGGGATTGGGCTTGCTCTACTCGGGCCCTGATGGACAGGGAGGTAGTGAGCTCAAAGTCACCAAAAGTCTCTGGGAAAAGCTGCTGAGCACTTGTTGGGAATGCAGAGGGCATTGTTGTTGGACACAGCTTTAGACCAGCCAGTGTCTGAAGCCTCTTCAGTCTCCCAGCAGCTGCTTTAGAATAGTGAGGGCAGGGCATTATGGAAGCATTGGGGAGATACAAGGCTTCACCAAGACTTGGCGTCTGCACTCATAAAGCTCACAATCTCCTGGGGGATAAGATATATAGACACAAATAACTCCATTGCAAGGTAATATATTATGACTGCATAAGACAGCTGCAAAGCAAGTGATAGATGAGGTCAGGCGGAGCTGGCTTGTCACTGATTGGGGTGTCAGGGAAGGCTTCCTAAAGGAGATGACATTGGAGCTAGGTCTTAAAGGATGGGTAGGATTTCAAAATGCAGAGATGGGGGCAGGGGAGGCCATCTCAGGGGTAGAGGCCAACAAGAGCAAAGACCAGGAGTCAGGGCAATGCGGACATGGATGGAGCCCAACAAATCATACAGTTTGACTGCAGAGGCCAGCAATGTGAAAGAAGCCTGGAAAATTGGGACAAACTGTGGAAGACTTTGCACTTCCAGGGCAAACCACAGACTCCCCCAAACCAACACAGGGCTCTGAGCACACTGTGTGCTGCCATCTTGGCCTGGATCCTGTCATATAGTTTGGTGGCCCTTCTGCTCGGGCTCTAGGGGCACAAGTGATCCCATTCCCTCTCATCTCCTCCAGCACTCTCTCACTGATCTTAAATCTTTCCCTGTCTTCTGCTTGCTTCCTGCTATCCAGAAGCACACCCATGTCTCCCTTAGCCTCAAACCCCCCTCACTTGGTCCTTCCATCCCTGGTAACTTTCTCCTCTGCCCTGGGTGGCCAAACTCCTCAGAAAGGCCATCTACACTTGGGGCCTCCACTCTCTCTCCTCTCTTCTCAATCCTTCATGATCTGGCTTCTAACCTCATCATTCTACCAAAACAGTTCTCTCCAAAGATGGCCTCAGTTGCCAAATCCAGTGGCCTTTTCCCAATCCTCATTCTCCATGACCTCTCGGCAGCCTTTGAAACTGTTGGTCACTCTCTCTTCTTCAATATTCTCTTCTCTCTAGGTTTTGAGACCTCTCTCTCTGACTCTCTCTGTCTGTCTCTCTCTGTGTCTGTCCTCCCTCCCTCCCTCTCTCTCTCTCTCTTTCTCTCTCTTTCTTTGTTTTTCTCTGTGTCCTCTCTGTCTGTCTCTCTGTCTCTGTTTCTCTCATCTCTATCTCTCTGCCCCTTTCTCTGTGTCTGTCTCTATCTCTTTCTCTGTCTCTGTGTCTGTCCTCTCTCTGTCTGTCTCTGTCTCTATCTCGCTCTCTCTGTGTGTCTCTTTATTTGTCTCTCTCTGTCTGTCCTCACTCTCTCTCTGCATCTGTCTCTCTCTTTCTCTGTCTCTCTCTGTCCTGTCTCTCCCTCTCTCTCTGTGTCTCTGTCTCTGTCCATCTGTCTGTCTGTCTCTCTCTCCCTCTCTCTGTCTTGCTCTCTCTCACTCTGTCTCTCCCTCTCTCTATGTCTGTCTTTCTGTGTCTCTCTCTTTCTATGTCTCTCTCTCTCTGTGTCTGTCTCTCTCTCTGTCTTTGTCTGTCTGTTTCTCTGTCTCTCCCCTGCCCCACCCCCATTCTCCTCCCTCTCTGATGGCTGTCGCTGTCTCTGTCTCCTTTGCCAGATCCTCCTCCACATCACACCCTCTAACCACAGGTGTCCACCAGGTTCTGTCCCAGGCCCTCTTCCTTCCTCCCTCTAGACGATTTGGCTTGGTGATCTCCTTGGCTTCCATGAATTCAACCAACATTTCTCAAATCTGCTTATCTCTGCTAACCTCCTACCTTGCATAGCCAATTGCCTATCAGGTATCTCAAAAACAGTTGTCTGACATCTGAAATTCACTATGCCCCAAACTGAACTCATTATCTGCTCTTCCCTCTTCCTAACTTGCCTATGACCATCGAGGACACCAGTGTCCACCCTCTCAGTCAATGAGGCTCCCAATTCCCACTTTACCCTTGATTTTTCACTCTGTATCTCACCCTCCACATCCAGTCTGTGGTCAAATCCTTTCTTTCCCTTGACAATGCCCCTCACACTCAGACTGCCCCAATAGCTGCTGGGGAGAGGGGTATGGCCTGAAGTCTCTTCTCATTCCTGTCCATCTTTCATTCCGCCAAGAAAGGGGTCTTCCCATGGCCCAGTTCTAAGGCTCCATGTCCCCCATGTCTGAAAGGCTGCCCCTCTTCACCTCTGCCTCATGGCCTTGTGATGAAATAATGGGATTTAGCAGATACTCAAAGACACACCTGGAGATTAATCAAGACTGCATCAAGTGAGAGTAATTGACTGCTGATTAAGCCTACTTCAAGTTAATTGGATTGTAATCACACCTGGCTATCCCTTAAGAAGGTATTGTTCTCAGAAACTAGACTGTGAATTCAACTTGAGAACACCTTCAAAGCCAATGGATTTGGATGACACCAACCAATCACCTTGAAGCAGTGTGTAAGGACCGCCTCTGTTTCAGACCTATAAAAAGCTTCCACAAACAGCTTGAGGGAGAGTTCCTGATTAAGACAGGCTTGTGGAGGAGGACTTCAGGAAGAACCCAACCAAGCTGGAACTCTAGGCTAGGTAGGACTTCTTTTTCATAACCTTCTGAACTCTTTGTAAATATCTGTATGTTCTAATAAATGTTTAATGCCCAAAGACTGGTACTGAAGCCTTTTAATTTTTGGCGACCACAATTTAGATTTTAAACATCATAGTTTGGCAACCATGAAGGGATCTTAAGGACCCTCCCACCCTCCCTAGTTTGGCTATGAGCCACCTAATTTAGTGGACTTTCTCTTAAATACCCCCACTGACTTTCCCTCATTTGCCTAATCTCCCTTAAAGCCTTTAAGCCTCTAAAAGCCTTGCTTTAAAGGGAAAAAGCCAGTCCAGTTTAAAGGGCAAAATATGATTAAATTTCTCATTTTCCCTTTGCTTTTTTCGTTTTTACTCATTGGAACGTATTGGGGTAGCATACTGTCCAAACTTATACATCTAACTTACTCGATATTCCTTCATTGTGTTATTGGTTCCCTCCTCATTCACATAGCAAAATCTTTTTGGTATAATGGTATGGGAGTAACTGTCTCCACTGAAAATGTGTTTAATATTAGTAGGAATTTTATGCCTGCAGTTGAAATAAATTTTAATACCATGCTTATGATAGTTCACATGACTATAACTCTCATTATGGCTATTATCATGGTTGTAATGTGGAAAGAGATTAAAGGTAGACCACGTGGCGAGGGAGATGCTAAGATAGCTCCCTCTGCTGGAGATAACCCAGCTTCAGAAACAGATATTGGCCAGTCTTTAGAATCAGATCAGCAGAAACTACTCCCCCTGCAGGAAGCTATAGAATATAGTAAAAAGGGAGTGCCAATTCAAGTCAGAAAACATAGCCCCTTTAGACCAAGTGACTTGAGCGCATGGAAATCAATCATCCCTAGTTTTGAGAAAAATCCAAACACTGTAATTTCACAGTTAAGGACTATATTTAATGCATATCAACCCACTTGGGCTGATGTTACTTGCCTTTTGGAAACTTTACTGTCCCCAACTGAGATTACAGATGTTATCTGAGCAGGAAATGCCCTTGTTGCGATGGGTCAGGCTGATATGGAATGGCCTCCAAGGGATCCAGAGTGGAATTATAATAACGACAGGGAATTCCAAAGATTAAAAGATGCTAGGGAAACACTTCTGAAGGGAATGGAATTATGCTCTAAAAAACCCGAAAACTGGACGAAATTTATGAGCACATTTCAGGAGGCTAACGAAAGACCAAGCAGATTTTATGATAGGCTTTGTGAGACCGCCAGGCAATATACCAGATTGAATCCATTTGATTTAAAAGATTCCTATATTATCCTCAACATGTTTGTTTGTAATTCACTGCCAGAAGTATGCAAATATTTTCTGACTCAATGTCCATATTGGAGGAGCTTCACAGCTGATAGAATTAAGGACCTTGAGAATTATGTCTTTGACTCGTGTGAGGAAAATAGAGCTAAACAGAACATTCTGGCACCAGTGCTTTCAGGTCAGGCATCTAAAGGTCAGCACAAAACCCTTTAAGTATGATGACTATAGGGCAGAGGCTCTCCTTCACCAGCAAAAGAGATTGGAATGCTATAACAAGGCAAAAGAAGCTTATCGCATGGGGAAAAAAAATGTTGCCACATTTTATGCACAGCAGGGTAGTCTCCACAAGGAGAAGATGAGGGAAGCCAACCATCCTGCTGCTATGAAGATATTTGAGAAAGTCAATGCTTCTCTACTACCAAATAATATTTTGGACCTCCATGGACTCCATGTAGATGAAGCCATAAATCATTTAATAACTTTATTGCAACAAAAAACTGAAGAGCATAAACAGAATGGTGGTAAACCATATCTCTCTGTGATTATGGGAAGAGGAAAGCATAGTCAAGGAGGAGTTGCTAGAATCAAACCAGCAGTCATTAAATACCTTACAAGCCACAATTTCAGGTTCTCTGAAATTAAACCAGGGTGCTTGAAAGTTATACTAAAATAAAGCTGGTACTTCTGTTGGGAAAGACGTGATTGTAGCCTTTGCAAAACATAACTAGCTGAATGTAATCATTCACCAGTTGAATAAACCCCTATGGCAAATCCATGGTACAAACAAAGCCGATGCTAAAGAACTCCACATTTTCTACCATAGAAAACATTATGACAGCATTAGAAAAATCAATAACAATTCGGAAACGCCTACCACTTTGGAGTGCAGAGAATTGGGGAACCAGTTAAAACAATGTGGCATACCCAAACTCTAGTAGCATAATAATTTACCTTTAACAAGCTTTTCCTTCTATAGGTAAACCACTGAGAGAACATGGCCTTGTTTTCTGGCCTACCTCAATCTTCCCCACCCCTTTTCCCTTCCCCTTACTTAACCTTTGTTCCTTAAAGCCATTTTTTTGTTTTGTTTTTTGAAAGGCATTGAAAAGGCCTGGGATTACCCATATACTTAAGTTTCCTTAAGAACACAAAAGAGTGCTTAGCAAATCTTTTGCTTTTTGGTTTTGGTTTTGCTTTGTTTTTGACTTTTGTTTCTTTTGCTTTCTTTTTTTTAACTCAATTTTGTAAACTAAGTAACTTTTCAAAGACATTTTAAGTATATCCTGTGAGTGGGGCCCTTGGGCCTCAGAAGCTACCACAATTCTTTTTTTCTTTTTTGAGAGAACTGTGAGTTTTTAATGAGTTTTTTTAAATGGGATTCTGTTTTTTTTTTTAAAAAAGGTTATTGAAACCTATTGCTTGGTTTATCAATGAACATATTGAATATTGAGTCTTATTTCTTTTTGATAAATTGTTTATCACTTTAAGTATCTGTTACTGTCATACTAGATAGAGAATTCATATATAAGATAATGTGTATACTTGCTAAAAGAAGATTATGTAATAATGTCTAATATTATCAGTCATTTACATTCATTTATCATTTGCATGTCATTGTGACTATGTATATTGTAGGTATGGTTTGGAATTATTGTATATATTACAAGTACATCATCAGTTATGCAGCATAACATGCATTTTTCCATCATACTGTTTTGGTGAAATTAATATGAGATTTATGAATTATGGAAACTTATCATCTCAGAGACTAACTACTCTTACAATGAGTTTGATATAGGCCCTGTAGAGAATATATATACAACAGGAGGAGAGACAGGTATATGTAAGTCTATGGTTTGCTTATGATGGCAACTATATAGACCACAATTGCTGGACACAGTCCAGTTTCTTCCTCTCTCCCTTCTAAAAGTTTTCTTTTTCTTTCACTAAGTCTGATGGCATGGTCAGAATCCATCCACCTGTGGCTTAGCACAATTACTGGATGTCTCAAAACCATGAGATGTGGTAATGATAACCTTTCCATAACATTTTCAGGTGTCATGAATACATTACTAAATTTGGCTCTGATCCAGACACATGGTGGTAAGAAGTGTTATAGATTGCATAACTACCTCAACCCTCTATTATATAAAGGAGGGAATGTAATGGAATGTATTAAATTTGATCAGTGACAATGCTATGCTAAGGTTTAGTAAAAAATCCAGCAATTCAAACAGTTAAAGAAGAAGAATCCAGCTTTCCAGACCAGAATCCAGCTTCCTCCTGATGACATCTTACCACTCCAAGAAGACAAGAGAACTGAGAAAAGACTTCCAAAGACTTAATTATTTTTTACTGTTTCATCTAGGAACACCTCTTCCTAGAAGAAACAAAGGGGGGAATGTGATGAAATAATGGGATTTAGCAGATACTCAAAGACCCACCTGGAGATTAATCAAGACTGATTGCATCAAGTGAGAGTAATTGACTGCTGATTAAGCCTACTTCAAGTTAACTGGAGTGTAATCACACCTGACTAGCCCTTAAGAAGGTATTGTTCTCAGAAACTAGACTGTGAACTCAACTTGAGAACACCTTCAAAGACAATGGATTTGGATGACACCAACCAATCACCTTGAAGCAGTGTGTAAGGACCACCTCTGTTCCAGAACTATAAAAAAGCTTCCACAAACAGCTTGTGGAGGGGTTCCTGATTAAAGCAGGCTTGTGGAGGAGGACTTCAGGAAGAACCCAACCAAGCTGGAACTCTAGGCTAGGTAGGACTTCTTTTTCATAACCTTCTGAACTCTTTGTAAATATCTGTATGTTCTAATAAATGTTTAATGCCCAAAGACTGGTACTGAAGCCTTTTAATTTTTGGTGACCACAATTTAGATTTTAAACATCACAGCCTCCTTCAGGTCTCTGTCAAATTGTTTCCTTCTGCCAGAGCAATCGGCCTTGTGGCCAGCGCCTCCCTCTGAGGCTCTCTCCCATCTATCCTGTCTGTCCAGAGCTTGGCTGGAAATGGCCGTTTGCGTGCTCCTTTCCCATGAGGCTGGGAGCTCCTTGAGAAGGAGGAACTGAGCGATCCATTGACTTTAGTCCTCTAAGCATGATTTCATGATGTAGGTGCTTCCTTCGCTACTCTGGACCCTAAGCCCTTGGAGCCCTGGATACCTTTTGCAAGCTGTTGGGCCCGACAAAACCTGGTTGCCTGATAGCAGCCCGTGACAATAACTACCATTTGCATAGCATTTCAGAAAAATCACCTCAGTCAATCCTCACAACAACTCTAGGAGGCAGTTGCTTCTACAAGGCCCATCTTACAGATGAAGAAACTGAGGCAAACAACCATCAAGTTACTTGTCCAAGATCACACTGCAGGGACGTTTCTGAGGCTTGATTTGAACTTGGCTCTTCCCAATGCCAGGCTAGCATCCTATCCACCATAGTGCCATCTCACTGCCTTTCTGCTGAGAATCCAGTTTCCAGAACAAAGCCAAACAGATCCAACAGGGTGGACCCTTTCCCTGGCTAGCCCTCCCACTGCCTCCTTCTTCCACCTGCGGCAGCTCCATCTGACAGACATAGAGACCATAGAAGCCTCCTGCAACCCAGGACCCTCCCAGTGGCCCCCCACCTCAAGCAGCCGAGAACACTGTGCCTACCTGAAAGGTGCCATCGGCAGGGGCCTCCTCTTCACGACGGCCCCTGAAGAGACTATCCTAAGTCTCTCCATCCCTTGCTCCAACCGGCTGAAGGGGATACACCTAGGAGAGACACCAGCATTAATGGCATGCTGTGGCAGCATTTGCCGTGGACCCTGGAACCCATGTCATCCAGCCCAGGGTTTCTTCACCTCTTTATTGTCATGGAGTCCTTTGGTCATCTGAGGAAGCCCCTCCCCCTCTAGAAGAAGCTTTGTAAATGCATCAAGTAAAATGCACAGGATTGTAAGGGAAACTGATTCTAGTAAAGAATCCAATTCTATTGAAGAATCCAATTTGTTCTTAAGTTCCCGGATCCCAGGTTAAGAAACCCTGGCCTGGACAAAAAATCCATTTCCCCCCTACTTTCCACAATCATCTCAACCCCTTCCAGACCCTATCTTCCCCTGTCCTCTCCCTTTTACTGTGACCTCTGGAACCTCCACTTATTTCTGGGTGGGTTTTAAAAAGTTCAACCAATTTCTTAGGTGGCTACTATAGACAAGGCATTGTGGGGGCAGCTAGATGGCACAATGGATAGAGCACTGGCCCTGGAGTCAGGAGTACCTGAGTTCAAATCCGGCCTCAGACACTTAACACTTAACTAGCTGTGTGACCATGGGCAAGTCACTTAACCCCAATTGCCTCACTAAAAAAAAAAAAAAAAGACAAGGCATTGTGTTAGAAGCTTTGTGATATACAGAAGAAGCTTAAGAAAATGTGGTCGGGGGCAGCTAGGTGGCCCTGGATTCAGGAGGACCAGAGTTCAAATCTGGCCTCATATATTTGATACTAACTAGCTGTGTGACCCTGGGCAAGTCACTTAACCCTCACTGCCCCTCAAAAAAGAAAGGTAGGAAGGAAGGAAGGAAGGAAGGAAGGAAGGAAGGAAGGAAGGAAGGAAGGAAGGAAGAAAGAAAGAAAGAAAGAAAGAAAGAAAGAAAGAAAGAAAGAAAGAAAGAAAGAAAGAAAGAAAGAAAGAAAGAAAGAAGGAAAGAAGGAAAGAAAGAAAGAAGGAAAGAAGGAAAGAAGGAAAGAAGGAAAGAAGGAAAGAAGGAAAGAAAGAAAGAAGGAAAGAAAGAAGGAAAGAAAGAAGGAAAGAAAGAAGGAAAGAAAGAAGGAAAGAAAGAAGGAAAGAAAGAAGGAAAGAAAGAAGGAAAGAAAGAAAGGAAGGAAGAAGGAAGGAAAGAAGGAAGGAAAGAAGGAAAGAAGGGAGGAAGGAAAGAAGGAAGGAAAGAAGGAAAGAAGGGAGGAAAGAAAGAAAGAAAGAAAAGGAAGAAAGGAAGGAAGAAAGAAAGGAAAGGAAGAAAGAAAAGGAAGGAAGAAGGAGAAAGAAAGAAAGGAGAAAGAAGGAGAAAGAAAGAAAGAAAGAAAGAAAGAAAGAAAGAAAGAAAGAAAGAAAGAAAGAAAGAAAGAAAGAAAAAGAAAGAAAATGTGGTCCCAAAACAACAACAACAAAATGTGGTCCCTGCCAGGAAGGAGTTTATAGTTTTGAGGAAAGTAAGGACTTCTACACATAAGTGGAATTCAAATAGAATGTAAAAGGGTAGGTGAAGATACTGCTTCCAGCTTTAAGAATAAAGAAAGCAGTGAATTGAGTCCTAAGTTTGGGCATGGCAAGGCGGGGTAGGGTCAGAGCAGCAACAGCTAAAGCACAGTGGTAGGAAACGTCAAGAAATGTGAGGGGGGCAGCAAACAGTTCAGTGTGTCTGGGGCCTGAAGTGGGTGAAGGGTATTGCTGGAAGAGCACAAGGCAGTCCTGGAATGTCTGGCAAAGGACTGTGGATATCGTTTGCAACACTCCTGATCTCAGAGGCAGTTTCAGGGGCTTTGGTGGACTCCATTGAGAAGGTAGCCCCAAATGAATTCCTCTAGCTCTTCCTAAGCAAAGGGGGCAGTTGAGTGGGATACCAGACTTAGTAAAAGCAGTCCTAAGGCCGCTCTGCCCCAAGCACATAATTAAAACACTTAAGGAGGTCAGCAGCCAAACTTAGCTTTAGATCAGCTGAAGAGCCGCATGCTCAAAGAGAAGGCAACTTTCCTTGAAGCAAAATAACTGTGCGGGACTTCCAGAGAAGGCCAAAATAGACTGACTGGATTGGGCACCAGGAGGTGCAGAGTGAGTCATAGATTGCCTAGAACCTCCCGGATCTTTATAGCCAATGCATGTGAATGACTAATTCTGAAAATGTACACACTTTAACAGATAAGAAGGCGGTAGAACTGAAGAAAAACCTGTCTAAGCCCAGAGCAGCAAAGTTCATATGCATCTCAGATGAGCCACAAGCTGGAATGGGCAGATGCTGGACCCACACCCTCGGGTCTAGAAATTGGGATTTGTAGTAAGTGATGGTGTAAGCTCTTGGGCTAAACCAGTTTTCCATCACATTGCTTTTCAGAAGAAATCTACCCCCTCCCTAGTTTGGGCTCTTGGGTTTCTTGAACCCTGAGCTGCCATGTTCATTAGCTCTTTTTGTAGTCTTGCTTCTCTAGTCTTTTCTCCTGATCTAGTCTTCTATTTTTTAACTGCAGTACCAAACAGTTTTTAATGCTAGGCCCCCACCATTCCTTTTTTTTTTTTTTTAAGTGAGGCAATTGGGGTTAAGTGACTTGCCCAGGGTCACACAGCTAGTAAGTGTTAAGTGTCTGAGGCCGGATTTGAACTCAGGTACTCCTGACTCCAGGGCCGGTGCTCTATCCACTGCGCCACCTAGCCGCCCCCACCATTCCATTTTTTAAAGCCATTCTGTTCCTTGAAATTCCTGGCTTTTGGCTCCTTCATGTAAATTTTGGTTTTATTTTATCTAGTCCTATGAAGTAAAACCTTGCTGGTTTGTTTAACATAGTACTAAATTTGTAGATTAATTTAGGTAGTTTCATTGTTTTTCAGTATATTAGTACAGCCTAGCCATGAACAATGGATGCCTCTCCAATTATTTAGGACTTCATTTCTGTAAAGACTGTTTTGTAACTATATTTATCTAAATCCTGTATGTTAGGTAAACTCCCACATGTTTTATGCATTTTGTCGTTATCTTGTATGGAATTTATTTTTCTACATTTTCCTCACAGTTTTTGTTAGTGATATATAAAAATGTTGATGATTTTGGCCCCTTCCCACTTTCCCAGTCTCCTTATACTTTACTTCCCTCCCTTGCATTCTACAATATAGTCACACTGACCTACCTGCTATTCCCCACATACTATGCTCCATCATCTTTTAACTCCAGGTCTTTGCACTAGCTGTGTCCCATGCCTGGAATGCCATCCCTCCTTTCTTCTTCCTCCTAGATTTCCCCAGCTTCCTTCCCCTATTAATAGTGCCTACCCTTTGAGATTACTTTCCATCTACACTGTACATATCTATAAGTTGCTCTGCCCCCTCCTCCCAATTAAGAGGGCAGGACCATGTTTTTGCCTTTCTCCAAATCCCTAGAGCTTAGCACAGTGCCGGGCACATAGTAAGCACTTCATAAATGTTTATTGACCAATTATCTTGCAACTTGACCCTTTGTTCTGCTGCAGAAGACTCCTCCCTCTGACACTCCCTCCACCTTCTGCTGTTCAGGGAAATCTGGCTTTCCCCAGAAGGTCCCTCATCCTTTGCCACCCTCTTCAGTACCTGTTGCTGCTTCCCTTATGCCAGTGACACTTAGGGCCAGGAGGGGAAGGCAGCATCTTCCTGGGTCCTCACTGCCATCCCCACTTGGCAAACTCTCCTGCTCTGAAGTTCATTCACCCCATCTGTTTCTATTAGTCTGATGGGATGCTTGTTGGCATCATCTCCCAGCCTCCAGGTTACCTACTCTCTCTAATTAGTTCAGTCTCTGACTCTCAGTCTTTTCCTCTAATACCTCACCTCTACCCTCATTCTTTAAATGTTCATACCAGTGACCCTTCAGACATCCAGGCCTCCTCCACAGGCTCACATGACCTGTGCCTCTCCTCTATCTCAGGGGTGGTCACATCTTGGGCCTTCCCCAAGCCTCCAAAATCTTGAAATTTGCAATTCCCCCTTCTTTGAATGTCTTGTCACTACCTCAGAGATTCCTCCTGAATCTGCTCTGTCTTCACCTCGACCTTTATTTATTTTTTTTGGTGAGGCTAAGTGACTTGCCCAGGGTCATACAGCCAGTAAGTGTCAAGTGTCTGAGGCCGGATTTGAACTCAGGTCCTCCTGACTCCAGGGCTGGTGCTCTATCCACTGGGCCACCTAGCTGCCCCCCCTTTTTTTGTGGGGCAATGAAGGTGAAGTGACTTGCCCAGGGTCACACAGCTAGCAAGTGTTAGGTGTCTGAGGTCGGATTTGAACTCAAGTCCTCCTGAATCCAGGGCCAGTGCTTTATCCACTGTGCCACCTAGCTGTCCCCACCTCTTTCCTTTTTAAAGAAAGGTTTTATTGATTATTTTACATCACTGTCATTTCCCAATAACTATTCCCCACCAACTCCCACATGACCAAAGGAATACAGGGAAGTCAAAGCAATAGTGGTGACATCACCCTGTCTGACATCTGCCTCACTGAATACCAAGAGGAGGAAGATATACTTCATACCATGTCAGAGGTGGAGGAGGAGGCAGAATTAGGCCTCTGCCTCAGCCTCCCATCTCCAGAGTTGAGACTGGTCACTGCATTGACCTCAGTTCGGCTGAGTGATGATACCACTTTCTCTGAGACTTGGGGAGGAAAGAAAGTAAGAGAGAAGAGTGAAGTTTTGAGAATTGTTAAGGGGGGTTGGGGAACGGGAGAGGAAATCAAAGAGAGCCACGCAGAAGGCCCACCAAGAAGCAAGCAGAGTCTCACTGAGCTTAGAGGCAGCTTCCCCACCTTAGGACTCCTCCCTTCCTTGTGCATATGTCCATACCTGGCCAGCGAGCTGATGGAGTGGACAAATTCTAGGTGCTCTTTTTTCCTGAGGTGCGTGGCACCCAGGACACGTAATCACCAGATGGGTGACCACGTTGTAGCAGATGGACTTTCCAGAGGGAACCTGGAGGGAAGGGAGGAAAAACAGAGAAAGGTTGAAGGGCACTGGAGTGAGAAGGAGGCCCAATGTGGGCCATGACCATGTGCTGCTGGGAGCTGGGAAGGCTGGGGCTCTGCTGTCCCTCCCCACTTCCTCTCAAACACTGGAACAATGCAATCAATGTCAATGACCGAGCCCCACATTTCTAGCAAAGGGCAGACTTGAGAATGTTGTACCGGCCTCCACATCATCCGAGACCTCACCCCTGGTCCACGACCTCAGCAACTGAGAGGTCACCCTGAATTTTAGTTGAGAAACAACAGCCAGGGCAGATTTCACCTTCTGGAGGAGGCAAAATTGCTGTGCTAAGGAAAGTCCCTACAGACTGAGCAGGTTACCAGCCCAACACTCCCTAGGTTGGCCTAGGACTGGGGGGTAGGAACAGGCTGTTCTGATAACCATCTGTCCTGGGGCAGGTGGGAAGGAGCCCAGGTGGCTGCGGCTGGCTCCAACCTGACATTGCTACTGCTGAATTTCTTTGCTATTCCCTGCTTTTACTAATTAAACAGTTCAGCTTTTGACTACAAAGTGAGGCCCTGGTGACTTGTTATCAGATCATTTCGAAAAGGAACATGGAGCTGCCAACAAGTAGGGGCAAGACACCAACCAGAAAATCTGAACCTAAAAGTAAGAAGTTCTAAACCAGCCCCTCCTCCCCCCACATCCCCAGCACTGGGGGAGGGGCAATGGCCCTAGACCCAAAGAGAACTTTTCAAAGGCTTCCTTCCTAGCACCCACAATGCAAAACTCTTCAAGCTGGCATTCAAAGCCTCCCCCCAAACACACAAAACTTGGTGCCCCTCCATGTGATCTCATAAGATCCTCCTCTTCCCTTCCCCCGCCCCTCCTCCTCTTCCCTCATACACCTTGGGCAATCCTAATTTCATTTCTCATCCTTTGTCCAAGCTATTCCTTGTGCTTCAAATGCTCTCCTCCTCCTTTCCCCCATTCCTTTCTTTAGAAACCCTCCTCATCCTTTGAGGTGCAGCTCCAATAAGACCACAAAGTTTCCTGTCACATTGAGTAGAACACTTTGTGCCCACCCAACCTTCTGTCATAACCACTTGTTACATAATTATAGGATTTGTTAGATAGCTTCATGTTTGGGCATGCATGAAGCCGAACCCTCATGTTAGACTGTAAGCAACATGAGGGCAGTACAGAGACCTTATTTGTCTCTGTCTCTTCCCTAGTGCATAATGCGGTGCTTGCAAGATTCCGACTCTAATCCAAATTCCTAGCTTGTTGGTACTTGGTAAAGGATGGATGATGTGCTATACCCTGAGGGAATGGTTCACAAAGTGTGGTCCCGGAGCCCCTGGGGGTCCGTGAGACCCTTTCAGGGAGTCTACAAGGTCAGAACTTTTCACAAGAACACTAAGACTCTTTAATTTCCAATAGGGTAAATATGGATAGATAGAGGCCACATAAACAAAAACTTTGAGGGAGGGGGGAAGAATCAGTCAATCATTTTTAAGAGTATAAAGGGGTCTTGAAACCAAATACTTTTGGAGCTGCCTCCGTAAGGGAGAGTTTTGCTTAGAATTTTCTGGAGTGACAACAAGCTCCAGAGATAACACGCTCCACCCATCCCCATGCCCCCTCCCCACCTTCTGCCAGGCTCCTCCTGTAATGAGAACAGCAAGACACTTATGGAGCCTGCTCGCTTGCTTGCTCTCTCTCTCTCACTCTCTCCATCCCTTTCTCCCTCCCTCTCTCTCTCTCCCCCTCCCTCACTCTCTTCCTTCCTCACTCTCTTCCTCCCTCCCTCTCTCTCTCTCTCTCTCTCTCTCTCTCTCTCTCTCTCTCTTTCTCTCTCTCTCTCTCTCTCTCTCTTCTTTCTCTCTCTCTCTCTCTCTCCTCTAAGGCAGCTAAAAATGCTTTTCCATAGAAGGTGAGGCATGATGGGAGTGCACAATTTAGCCAAGCACCTGTTGGCCAACTGTGTCCAGCTTAAATGACAAGTTGCAGGGAGTTTCCCTCGTTCAAGCTCCATCGCCCAATGTCTGCACCCTTCCCCCACCACCCCACTCCCCTTCCCCTCCTCCACTTTCTGCCTTTCCAATTCAGACTTCCTTACAATTTCCAAAACCTTTACATACAACAACTCTATGCCATAGGGGGCACAAGTATCATTCCCGTTTTACAGGTGAAGAAACTGAGGCTGAGGGCAAGGAACTAGCTCTACCAAGACAACAGACATTCCCACAAATGTTTTGTTCAAGCAGACCAAGAAACATTTGTTCACTCTTGGAGGCTGAATTTAGAGAGCTGCCTCTTGTTTGCCAATGAGCAATTAACCCTTAACGATTAGCTCTAGTCTTTAACACTAATAATTGTTTTTGGTGAGGAGACCCACCTACTGCTGCAGCTCATAGCCAGTTTCCTCTCTGGGATAAACTACAAGCTCCCAGGCCTTTCAAAGCCCTTCCCAACCTGGCCCGGAGCCATCTTTCCTGGCTCCCCCTCACCCCTTCTCTGTCCTAGCTGAGTGGCCCTTTTGCTGCTCCCCAGACACAAGCCCGGGCCTCCTGTTTCCACTTTTGTACAGGCCACAAGAGGTCTTTCCAGGCAGGACATTCCCTCCCCCACCAGTCACTTGGTATTTGCTTTACAGAACTTTTTTGGTTACAACTGATGAATGTACACTATCTACCCAGACTTGAGGCTGGATGAGAAAAAGGACTGTCATAAAACACTAGGTGCTGAATAAATGCTTCTTGTTCCCTGGCTTATTTGGGTAGGAGGTTTCTCGGAGGGGGAAATGCCATAGAGCAGCAGCCCCTCCATAGTGGATGGGCACAGGCAGCCACCCCATGGCCACCGAGGGCCCAAGGTCACAAAGCTAGCTTACATCCGAGGCTGTAGGCTTGGAGGCCAGCCCTTTGTCTACTTTTCCACACATAAAACTAAAAGCTGACCTTCTCAAGAGTGCTGGAGAGCCAAGAAATGCTAAATATTTGGTAGTTCCCCCATAAGTAAGGCAGATAGATACCCTAACCCCGCCCCCATCCCTTCTTTTGAATATGAACATTTCCCCAGGGCTGCTATGTGGCTGCTTGGAGATCCCTCAAAAGCACTGTCTCTGAGGAATCAGTTCGATGGTTCCCCAGGAGTCCAATGGGCAGGTATGTTTGATCAGAATGACATACCCAGCCCCAGTCTCTCTCCTGAGCTCCAGGCCCACATCACCAACCTTGACTTGGACAGAAGGTCCCACAGCCGTCTGGAGCTCACACCATCCCAAACTGAACTCCTGATCTTCCCCCCACCAAGCCCTCCCCTCTTCCACACTTGCCCCCTTCTTCCAGTCTATAACGCCAGACTGCTGCCTCCCCGCTCTCCCTCACCTCAAATATCCACTCAGTTGCCACGGTTTGTCATCTCAGCCTCCACCTCATCTTTCAACTTGGGCCCTTCTTTCCATTCACACCCAGCTGCCCCCTTAGCTCAGGACTTCATCATCTCTGGGCTGGATTATTGCAGCAGCCTCCTAACTGCCTCAGGGTTCTTAGCCACTCCGGTCCATCCTACACACACACACACACACACACACACACACACACACACACACACACACACACACACACACACACACACACACACGGCTGCTGTCAGCAATTTTCCTTAAGTGCAGACCAGACCATGTGACTCCCCTACTCAGGAAACTCCAGTGGCTTCCTACAGCCTCTAGGCTTGGACCAAATATAAACCCTGCTATTTAACCTTTAAAGGCCAACACAGCCTAGCCCCAAGTGATCATCTAGCTTCATTCATTGCTTCTTCCCTCCCACTCTGGGAAACAACCAAACTCCTTTCTGTGAGCCTTTGAATGGTTATTCCCCATTCCTAGAACATACCCCCCTCTTCACCTCCACCTCAGAGAGACTGTCTCCAATTTCCTCCAACTACTGGTTCCCTCCCTCCCTCCTTTCCCTTCCCTTGGATTGAGCAACTTTGTATTTCTTTTGTAGGAAGGGAACAGACATTTATTAAGCTACAGCATGCTACGCACTTTCAAATATTCTCTCATTTCATCATTTCATCTTCACAACAAGCCGGCAAGGTAGATGCTATTACTATCCTCATTTAACAAGTGAGGATGGGGCAGCTAGGTGGCACAGTGGATAGAGCACCAGCCCTGGATTCAGGAGGACCTGAGTTCAAATCCGGCCTCAGACACTTGACAGTTACTAGCTGTGTGACCCTGGGCAAGTCACTTAACCCCCATTGCCCCGCAAAAAAAAAAAGTGAGGAAACTGAGGTAAACAGAGGTTCAGTGACTTGCATAGTCACACAGCTAGTGAGTGTCTGAGTAGGTTTTTGAATTCAGGTCTTCCTTACTTCAGGCTCAGCACTCTATCCACTGCAGCGCCACCTAGCTGCCTTCTGTATATATTTATTCTTGTACTGCTTGTGTCCCAGTTAGACTTGTGAGCTCCTTCACAGTAGAGACTGCTTTGTTTGGGTTTTCCCTGTACCCCCAGTACCCAGCACAGAGTTTGGCTCAAAGGAAGTGGTTAACAAATGCTTGTTGGTTGGCTGACTGACTCCCGGTGGGCTCAAGAAGACCACAGCATGTTACTGACCATGAGCCCAGCATGAAAGCTGTTAGCACAGAGATGCGTGACTAGAGGTCAGCTATGGGATGGGCTTGACCTGTAGGGATAGCTAGGTGAACTGAGCCCTAGAGGGAGGTATTGAGCAGGCCCTTTAATGGAATGGGTGACATGGCCCCCCAGGGGGTGGTGAAACAGTCAGAAGCTAAGTACTCATTTTCCCCACTTGCAGGGCTCCAGAATGGCCCTGACTTTGAACACTGCGTGCTTTGCCTAGGCCATCCACTCACCCAGCCCTGCACCCCTGCCTCTTAGCAGTGGCTAAGATTTAATGTGTGCCTCTCTATCTCAAACGCTCTTTGTCTCTGTCTCTACTCCTGTCTCTATCTTTGTCTCTACTCCTGTCTCTTCTGTCTCTCACCCTCTGCTCTCCCTTTTCCTCTCTGCCTGTCTCTCTGTCTCTGTCTCACTCTGTGTGTCATCTCTCACCCTCTGTGCTCATGCTCTCTCTCTCTCTCTCTCTCTCTCTCTCTCTCTCTCTCTCTCTCTCTCTCTTTTTTCTCCCTTTCTCACCCTCTGTCACTCTCTTATTCTCTCTGACTCTGTCTCTGTCTCTGACCCTCTCTGTCTCTGGCTACCTCTGTCTCTCCTCCTCTCTGTCTCTGTCTCTCACCCTCTGTTCTCCCTTTTCCTCTCTGCCTGTCTCTGTCTCTCTGTCTTGTCTGTCACCCTCTGTCTCTATCTGTCTCTACTCCTCTCTGTCTCTGTCTCTCACCCTCTGCTCTCCCTTTTCTTCTCTGCCTGTCTCTTTCTATCTCTGTCTCTCTGTGTATCTTGTCTCTGTTCTCTCTCTCCCCCTTTGTTCTCCTCCGTGTCTCACCCTCTCTGTCACTCTCTTATTCTCTCTCTGTCTCTGTCTCTCACCCTGTCTCTGAATATCTCTGTCTCTACTCCTGTCTCTGTCTCTATCTTTGTCTCTACTCCTGTCTCTTGTCTCTTATTTTCTCTCCCTGTATCTGTCTCTCACCCTCTCTGTCTCTATTTCTGTCTCTACTCCTCTCTGTCTCTGTCTCTTTCTCTCTCTGTCTCTGTCACTCTTCCTCTGCCACTGTCTCTCTCCATCTGTCTTACTTTCTCTGTCTCTGCCTATCTCTATCTCTACTCCTCTCTGTCTCTCTCTCTTTCTCTCAGTCACTCTTCCTCTCTCTCTGTCCTCTGCCTGTCTTTTTCTGTCTGTCTCCATCTGTCTTTCTCTCTGTGTCTCTCACCCTCTCTGTCTCTCACTATCTCTGTCTCTACTCCTGTCTCTTTCTCTCTCTCTTTCTCTGTCACTCTTCCTCTCTCTGTCTCTGTCCTTCTCTGCCTGTCTCTCTTTTTCTCTCTCTGTCTCTACTTCTCTCTCTCTCACCCTCTGCTCTCCCTTTTCCTCTCTGTCTCTATGTATCTTGTCTTTGACCCTCTGCTCTCTGTGTCCCTGTCTCTCTCTCTGTCTGTCTCTGTCTCTCTCTGTTTTTCTCTCTCCCTCTCTGTTTCAGTCTTTGTCTCTCTCTGTCTCTCCCTCTCCCTCTCTGTCTCTGTCTCTATCTCTGTCTTTGTCTCTGTCTCTGTGTGTCTCTCCCTTTCTCTCTCTCTCTTATCTCACCCTCTCTGTCTCTGTCTCTCTCTGTCAAGGCGTGGCTTTCACCAAGCAGGAACATGGCTCGGTTGGCAGTTGGTGGGCCCTACAGCTCAGTGCCATGAGGACAGCTCAGACATCATCGACGCATGCCAGTGCCCTGACAGATGGCAGTGCGGGGAGCTCGAGCTGCCTTCCAGGGCTCTTCCCTCGTGCTTTACCATAAGAGACTCTGGATCAAACAGTTCTTGAACAAATGAAGGCAGCTCCCTTGCTTCCCTGAGCATGGCTACTGTTTCCCCTCCATTCTTTCTGTCAAAAGAGAAACCAAGAACAAAGACTCTCAGGCCGATGGCAGAGCAGAAGGCCGGGCCAGCGAGCCACAGCGAAACAGGAAGTGTTACTTTAAAGGAGCAGTGACGCTGCTGCTTCCCAGCAGTTTCCCATATGGTCTAGCGGTTAGGATTCCTGGTTTTCACCCAGGCGGCCCGGGTTCGACTCCCGGTATGGGAAGGTGGCTCTTTTTTTGTCTTCATAGACACAACGACCTTTTTAAAAATAGTGACAGAAGGAAGAAGCATTTAAAGGAATAATCGATTCCTCCTCGGAGCTACATTGGCTAGTTCCCTTTTTGCAGGCAGCTTCCTTCAGACAGAAAGGGCTGGTGCCTGCAGCCTGAGTGGGCCTCTAGATGGCAATGTGGGCGGGCCCAGGCCCCAAGTGTCAATCTCCTCAGGAGACTGGGGAGAATTTTCCCTCCCCACTGAGAACCTCTGTAAGGGGCTGTGGGCCAGGTTTCCTTTGTATGACACACAGACATTCTCCAATCTCTGCCCTGCAGCTAGCTGCCAAAGTGATATTCCAAAAACATAGATCTTATGTCGCACCCCCCCCCCAATCTTCATGGCTCTTTATTGCCCCTTGGAGGAGAAAACCTAAAGTGCTCTGGGTGGCCTTTGGGCCCCTCCTACCTGACTCCCATCTACCTTCCCAGGGGCATTTCCTAGTGCAGCCTTTTTTGTCCCTGTCTCCCTGCCGTACCAGCCATTTGCTGACTACACTTGGTCTCCTGCATCCATGCCTTTGAAGAAGTAGTGCCCATATCTGGGCCACTTGCCTACCTCACAGCTGCCAGGAAGCCCAAGCTCCTTCAAAGCCTACTTCCAGATGCCCTGGAGCTGACAGTAATATGGTATCTCCCCCTGGCAATCATTTCCTGTTGTTCTGTAGATGTTTGCCACTGTGCACTCTTCCCAACCTTCTCATCCCTCCCCCAACCTCCCATGGTTCCCTCTCCCTCTTTCTCTCAGTTGAGAATCTTGCCTCCTACTTTACAAAAAAAAAAGAAGGCCATTTGCCACGAGTGCCCTTTCCTCCCCTCTTCCTCATCTCCGATCACCCAGGTGCCTTCCCCCACTGTCTCCTTCACTGTCTCACATGAGGATGAAGTCTTACTCCTGACGAAGGCCCACCCCTGCCAGTCTGGCTCCTCCAGCAGGTCACCCCCTCTGCCTTCCTTGCTCTCTCTCTTTAATCTTCAATCTCTCCCTCTTTCCTGGCTGCTTCCCTGCTGCCCACAAACAGGCCAGTGTTTCTCCATCCTGAAGAACCGTCACGGGAGTCTCCCATCCCTGCTAATTATCGTCCTGCACAGTATTTCTTCTGTCCTTGGTGGCTAAACTCCCCCAAAAGGCCACCTGCCATAGGTCCCTATGCTCTCTCTCATCTACCTCTTAAGCCCTTGCCATCTGACTTCCAACTTTATCATTGCACTAAAAGCTCTCTCTCCAAAGTTGCCCAATGGAAAGGCCTTTTCTCAGTCCTCATTCTGCTTGACCTCTCTGCAGTCACCCTCTCCTCCCCATCTGCTCTTCTCTCGAGGTTTATGGGACACTACCCCCCTCCCGGTTCTCCTCCCCCCTCTCTGAGCGCTCCTTCTCTGTCTCTTCTGCTAGATCCTCCTCCAGGTCTCTAACTATAGGTGCCCCTCAGAGTTCTGTCCTGGGCCCTCTGTTCTCTCTCCTGGTGAGCCTGATGAGCTTGCCAGATCCCAGGGGTTTAGGCCTTCTCTAGGCTGCAGATCCTCACATCTACCTGTGCTGCCCCAGCCTCTCTGCTGACCTCCAATCCTGCAGCTCCACCAGCCTTTCTGACATGTCCAGTGGACGTCTTCACCTCAATGGAGACATTAATGCTTACACTACCTATCTCATGTGTTGTAGTCAAGACAGCACTTTGTAAACCTTACAGTTCCATACAAACTTGACTTAGTGGAGAAGGGGGGCAGGCAGTGAGACTCCTCCCAACAGCCCCAAATGTTGAAATGTGTAGAAGGGGCCTGACGGAGCGGCCTGGAAGCTTGACCTGGGAGGGATGAGGGATGGTTTTGGGGAGGAAGTGCCACATGAGCCAGGCCTCAAAGGAGCAGAAAGAGGAAGACTATATTAAGGGGATAAGCAGGAGGATTTCCTCCTAGGCACAAAGGCATGACCCGTGTGGCTGAAGGACAGCCAGTAGAAAGGGGAGTTTCCAGAAATCAGGCTGGAAAGTGCAGCTCAGAGGCTCTAGACTTGGAAGATATCGCCCCCTTGTGGGCTGGGGGAACATAGCCAGAGAAGTGTAATGACAGGCCTGGGCCAGGCTGAGGCTAAGTGAGAGTCCAGATTTCTCTATCACCCTAAAGCGAAAGTGGTCAGTTATCATTCAAGCCAAAGCTGTGGAATTTTTGGACATTAGGACACTGCAATGTGGTAACATCAAGCTGGCATGCGGAGGGTATTAGATGCCAACCTAAGTTCCATTCCACTTCTTTTTTTTGGGGGGGGGGCGATGAGGGTTAAGTGACTTGCCCCATTCCATTTCTTAGGGTTGTGAACAGGAAAAACACTATGGTAAGTGGAAGAAGGATGAAAAAAGAAGAGACTAGGGATAGGAAGAGCTAGTAAGAAGCAATTTCGAAATTAAAAAAAAAAAAGCAGTGGCAGCAATTATGGTAATCCTGCCAAAAAGAGTGAGAATAAAGGTCAGAAAGAAGGTGGTGTCAGTGCCCAGAGAAAGGCCATCTGGGGCAGGGGGAATTGATAGGCCCTGTCACCTACTTGGCTATGTGTGATGGAGGAAAGGGGGTGGGTAAGGGAGATGGAAGAGTGGAGACTGATAGAAGGGCTCTGGCCTAGGTGCCAGGGAGCAGGGTGGTGCCAGTCATATAGATGGGGCAGAGAGGAGGAGAGGCAGGAGGCAATGAGGACAGTTCTGACTTCATTATTTGCTTCTAATCATTGACAGCAGAATGGAAGATCCTGAAGAGCAGGGCACGGTTGATGCCTTTGCTGTTTGCCTTCATGTGAGAGCAGGATGCCCGGCAGTGCGCAGGTGCTTCAGAACTTTGGGCTGAATCCAAATAAGCAGCTTGTCAGCAACTTTTCCTTGGCTAACAGCTCATGCTTTTGTAGCTGAGTTCAACACAGTTGATATGATTACAACAGATAATTCCTCTGCCCCAATTTTACGCATTTCACCAGATTCTAGATTTTGCTCTTCTGTCACCCTTGGAGCTAAGGCAGCAGTTTGCCTTTTTGTTTAACTAGAGGTTTTTTTGTTTGGTTGGGTTTTTTGCAGGGCAGTGAGGGTTAAGTGACTTGCCCAGGGTCACACAGCTAGTAAGTGTCAAGTGTCTGAGGTGGGATTTGAACTCAGGTCCTCCTGAATCCAGGGCCAGTGCTCTATCTACTGTGCCACCTAGCTGCCCCCTAGCAGTTTGCCTTTTACAGATTCATTTTGAGCTTGTTCACTTTTAGCACTTTCCAGAAAGTAGATTACAAAGGCAGCCTTCCTGTCTCTACAAAAGACCCGTCCGTTCACTCCACTTTAATTTGACTGGAAATTGTGATTACTTTAGAGACAGGGGAAATGATCCATGAATCTGATCTCGGACTGAAAGCCCCTGCGGGCCAGAGGATAGGCTTCCATGCTAGTCCTAAGCAGCATCAAGACTTTCCCCCAAATCTGATTACATAAGTCAGAATCAATATTCTCTGGCTCACATGTACAGATGAAATTGATGGACAGAAGAGAGCCAAACCATTCACTTTTCCCATTTCCATCATGAAGGCTGTAAATGAGGACGACCCCACTGGCTCATTCACAGGCCAACCTGAAGTGCAGCCAAAGCAGTTGCAGAATGGGAGAGCTGGGAGACCACTGAAGGATCATGGGATCCAAGCCTTTTATTCTCCATAAGCCCTATCTCTGAGTTGTTTGGTACAGGACTCTCCTCCCTGACCCAGATGAATGCCCTGCCCTTAGGGAAGGGCTGGTAGAGTTGGGGAGAGGTGAGAGCTTCCCTTCTTGGGCAGTCAGTCCTCCCTGGGGGGTTTTCTTCATCTTCAAGCACTGAGTGGCTTTGGATGCTTCTGTCTTCTAGCTTCAAGAGAGAAGATGGAAGAGGCCAATCCCACTTCAGGCTGCTGACAGAAAAGACTGGGAAAATGACAACCGTAAAATATCCCAAGCCAATAGCCAAAGAGGACTTGAAACTTGTTGAGTGCTGGGACTCGACTGTTGAAGGCTGGAGCTCTCACCCACTTTGCCATGCCTCTTTTGCAGGACAGGGTCTTCATCTCTACAAATGAGAGGAAGGAGTCCCATACCAAAGGGCTTTGGGAAAGGGGCATGCACTACCAACCAGGAAAGTGAGGTCCAGAAAGGAGGAAGGTAGGAAGGAAGGAAGAAGGGAGGGAGGGAGAGAGGGTGGGGGGAGGAAGAAGGGAGGAAGGGGAGAAGGAAGGAGGGAGGAAGGAGGGAGGGAGGGGAGGAAGGAGGGAGGAAGGAGGGAGGGAGGGGAGGAAGGAGGGAGGAAGGGGAGAAGGGAGGAGGAAGGAAGGAAAGAGGGAGGGGGGAGGAAGGAAGGGAGGGGAGAAGGGAGAAAGGAAGGAGGTAGGGAGGAGGAAGGAAAGAAGGAAGGAGGGAGGGAGGGAAGAAGGGAGGGGGAGGAAGGAGGGAGGGCAGGAGGGGGAGGAAGGAGGGAGGGGAAAAGGGAGGAAGGAAGGAGGGAGGGAGGGGAGAAGGGAGGAGGAAAGAAGGAAGGAAGGGAGGAAAGGGATGAAGGGAAGAAAGAACCTATAGTTGGCATTTATAAAATCTTTTAAGGCTTGCCAAGTGCTTTACATGCAGGATCTCACTTGATCATCAAAACACTCCCAGGAGGTATTTGGGGGAGAGGGGCTGGACCAGATCTATGCTTTCCTTGTTTAAGAGAATTGCCTGGGGCACTGAGAGGTAAGTGACTTGCCCAAGGTCACACAGCCTGTAAAGTAAGTACCAGGGACAGGATTCAAACCCAGATCCCTCCTGATTCCAGGTGCAATGACATTTTACCATATCACATTGTCAGAGGATGGGGAATAAAGACACTGATTTTTTTCTTTAGTGTCACTCTCTCTCTGGTGACCTTCCTCTTTGCTTTGTGGCATCTCCCCCAGTGGGCACCCCTTTTCACTAAGACCTGGCCACCCAGGATTAGTCGTTCCCATGCTATCTGCCTCTCCTCAGACTTACTGGTCTTAATGACTTCATGGCCAGGTTCTGCCTTCCTGCCAAAGCTACAATGCCCATAAGCTCATGCCCAAAACCAATGCTCACAAGTTCATCTGTCCTGGGATGCTAAAGGGACAGGGTTTTTCTAACTCTACCAGAGCCAGTTCATCTCCCAAGGAGATGCAGTGAGCTAGGGGGCAGGGGCTTGGAGTAAGAAGACCCCTCTTTGTGTGGTGCCTTCACCTTTCACTATTTGCCCTCAGAAAAGCCTCTTCTCATCTCTAAGGCTGTTTCCTCTTCTGTAAAACAAGAGGTTGAACTAGATCAGGGCTTCCTAAACTGTTTCCACTTACGACTTCTTTTCACTCATAACCTTTTACTGCTGCCAAAGTTTCTGAGACCCCCACATTCAGTTACACAACCCCATGTGGGGTCGTGACCCACACTTTAAGAAGCTAGGGACTAGATTCTTCCAAGGTCCCTTCCAGTCTTAACATTCCAAATGTATTGTGGATTGTCACTCACTGCTGCTCTTATCTAACACCAACCTGTGACACTCACTCACGGGGAGATTGAGAGAAGAGCCCCCGAAGGAGACACTGGAGGCCTGAGCTTCTCCAATGTTATCAATGGACAGAAAGAAGGATGCCGGGTGCAAGTCGTGACCACATTGGTGTGCGACCGAAGCAAGCTGGAGAAGGTGGTGGTTACCGCTGAGAAAGTGGGTGGTTGTCAACAAGAATACTGATGTCGGGGGCAGCTAGGTGGTGTAGTGGATAAAGCACCAACCCTGGATTCAGAAGGACCTGAGTTCAAATCTAGACTCAGACACTTGACACTAGCTGTGTGACCCTGGGCAAGTCGCTTTACCCCCATTGCCCTGGGGGGGGGGAAATAATACTGATGTCCCCAAGGAGGACAGCAGTGTATGGGACAGAAGAAGACTGTGAGCCAGGAACTAAAGGCACTGAACCAGTTGGGAAGATGACCTGGAGGTCAGTAAATGACAGTAATGGGGATGGAGAAAGGGGGGGGGTGCTAGATTGTCTGTGAAAGAAGGCAGGCCAGGGAAAGGGGATAAGGGGGGAGAGGTGAAGGAAGGGTGGGAAGATTGGGGGAGGGGGCAGTAAGAATCAAAACACTTTTGATGAGGGATAGGGTGAAAGAAGATAGAAAACAGAGTAAATTTCAAGGGGAGGGAATAGAATGGAAGGTAATACAGTTACCCATAGTAACTGTGAAAGAAATGATGGGGTCAGCTAGGTGGCACAGTGGATAGAGCACTGGCCCTGGAGTCAGGAGTACCTGAGTTCAAATCCGGCCTCAGACACTTAAACACTTACTAGCTGTGTGACCCTGGGCAAGTCACTTAACCCCAATTGCCTCACTAAAAAAAAAAAAAAGAAATGATGAGCAGGATGCTATCAGAAGGACGTGTGAAAAATGCAATCCATCTACAGAGAAAGAACTGATGGTAGCTGAATAAATATTGAAGTATATATTTTTTGTTAGTTCCTCTTTTTAAAGTTATTTTGTCTGTTTTCTTTCACAACCTGACTAATGTGGAGATGTTTTGCATGACTGCACAGGTATAACTTATATTGAATTGCTTGATTTCTTAGGGAGGGGTGGGGAGGGAGGGAGGAAGAGAATTTGGAACACAAAGTTTTAAAAAATCAATGTGAAAATTTGTTTTTATATGTAACTTGGGGAAAATTATAAATAAATAAACTTATTATTAGGAAAAAAAGAAGGCAGGCCAAGCAGGGATGATAATAGAGCAATGGCCTTGGAGGGACAATGGGCAGTGCCCATTCTCCTGGCCCTGAAAGTGGGGACAGTGGCCTGACCATCAATGGAGAGGCTTGTGTGCACAGGGAAGAGCCAGAATTCTGGTATGTGGGCAGAATGCTATTTGCCAATGGTCCCAATGGCCCTGCTTGGCTCTAATGCACTCCCTCCCCCCCAGCAGGCCAACAGTCCTGCTGATTGTGGGAGTGGGAACAAGAGTTAGCCCTCTGCCTCCCAGGGCTTTCCCCCTCCTGGTCACTGCGGGTAGTATGAAAGCTACATGCTGCCACCTTTCCTGACTCAGTCGGAAGGCCTGGCTGGTCCCGGACACCTGGGACACCATGGCTTCTACCAACCTACTTGTTTCTTATAGCTTGGTAAATCATCAGCACGGACCCTTTCAGCAGGCCTCTGGCTATTGGCAGGGGCCAATGAATAGTCTCTGGCAGATCTCATTTCATAGAAACTGAGGCCCAGAAGAAAACACATTATTAAGTGTCTACTGCCCATGTTTTCGAAAGGATAGTCTCTGCCCCCCAGGAAGCTGTTTACAGCATACTTAGGGAGGAAGGGAGGAAGATGATGCAAAGTAGGGGATAGTAGAGACAAACAAGAGAGCCCCAGGAACATCTGAAGAGGGAGAGGGAAGTTAGCTGGAGAGCACAGAGCCCTGAGCCAGGCCTCCTGCTGCCACCCCAGCTGCCATGCTGCTTCTGGCTCTCCGGTTTCACCACCTAGTGAGCCACATTTTCCAAATTCATAAGAATGGCAGGAAGGGCTCTTCCCTCACTGAGGAAGCACTGATACTTTGCAAATACTTCCCACTGCTTGAGCCTGACGTGATCAGACAAGACTGAACATGATGGGCACAGGGTCACAGGATGAGCCAACTGCAGAATGGAGCTGGAAGAGGGAACCAAGTCCTGAGGTCACACAGTAAATGGCCAAGCCAGAATTTGAACCCAAATCCTCTACCTTCCAATGTAGTATTCTTTTGGATACTCGGGAACAAGTGGAAATGAGCTACTCGTTAGCCAGTGAGTACAAGTGCCATGGGCAGCCAGCTGGGAGTGCCAGCTAGCCACAAGAGCCATGAAACACCATCCCAGAAGCCTGCATCCTGATTCTCTGGGAGTATGAAGGAGAAGGTGGGGATGCCTGCACTCCCGATGTTCTCTCCCCCTCCCCACCCAGGTCTCCAGTCCCTGTCCCCAGCCTCTCTGGGGCTAAGTAGACAAGTACAGATACTTCTGGGGGGTGGGAGGGCTGACCAAGCTCATTCCAACTGGCTGGAAGAGACCAGAGAAGTCTGGGCCCGGGTCCCTAAGGGGTCAAGATGATGACATCCTTCTTAGCTTGTCCTTGCATAAGACATCTGAAAAAATGGTAGGTGGTACCAAAAAATGGTAGGTGGCCAGGAAGCAGAAGCCAGGGTAGGGGGCGGATTTCAGAGAAATTGGGACTGAAGGAAAGGAGGAAGTTCTACCAGGTCTCAACCACCTTGTCACCCTGGATCCTGGGTCCCTCTGCTCCCACCCAGCCCCACTGTTCCCGTGGCTAATCAAGTGCTTCTTAGGGTCCAGGCGGCCATCCTTCCCGCCTCTCCTGGCCCCACTTGAGAATCTCTGGACTTCTCCCCCAAGCTCCCACCCCAATTAGAATGTAAGCTCTTTGAGAGCAGAGGGTGTCTCATTATCTGCTTGTATTTCTATTTCCAGTGCTTAGCACAGGGCAGTGCTAGGCACATAGCAAGCACTTAAGCACTTCTGGCCTTGAGTTACTTATGTGACTGAGTTCAAATCCTCAGACACTCACTAGCTGTGGGACCCTGAACATGTCAAGGAATTTCTCTGAGCCTTGGTTTCCTCCTCTGTAAGATGGGGATAGTCAGAGCACTTAGATCACAGAGTAGCAGCCTCAGTGAGGAAGGCCAAAGGAGCTAATATATGCCAAGCCCTTGGCACTCTTACTGTGCTCCAGAGTAGTGAACTATGGTTACCACATCAAAGGGAAATCAAGTCAGCAGGTAGCCACTAGTCCCTCACACTGCCCTCCATTCCCATTTGAGCAATATAGTATCTGAGGGAAGGGGGGTTATATAAGGAAAGAAAGGCCTTTGATGCCCTCCCCTCTTCCCAAAGGCTTCCCTTGCCACCCCCTGTAGCTGAGGAAGCTCGAGGATGAAGATATAGCCCTTGGCTTTCTTACCCGGGTTCTTCGGGTTTCCTGGCCCTTGTCCAGAGTTTTGAGCGTCTCTGGCCCCTGGAAGAGGAAACACCAAGAGAATTAAGCCAGTCTGCTCCTGTACCACCACATGATGTCAGTGTTGTCCAAGCGACTGAGAGTTGGGCCAGAGCGGCAGAGGCACCAGACTTGACTTCTTCAGAAGTCAGGCCACATAAGCAGTAGGAAGTTGGAACCATTGGTCTTCCTCCCTTGGCAAAGGACAATTAGAAAAAGCAGGCCACCAGGACTCACAGCAGTAACCAACATTTACAAGGGGCTCAGTGTGTGTCTAGCCCCATGCTAGGCACTGTGGGAGACAAAGGGAGGAAAGGACACAACTCCAGACCTCAAGAGGTCTTGGCTCACCTGGGAGCCAAGCCATGCATCTGTCTAACAGTCCAAGAGCCGCGGGTCAGGCGAGAGCCAACAGGAGGCCCAGCGTCTAGACCAAATGGTCATGGGAGTGTTGAGGGTCTCCAAAGGAAGACACAGTTTCTTCTGAAATGGGACCGAGAAAGGAGGGAGGTCTGGGCTGGGAAGGCTGGGCAATAAAAACCTTCTGGGCTAGACAAACAGGAAAGCAAAAGGATTCCCCGGCCCGTGCCTAAGGTGTCAGCAAAGGGGGTGGCCAAGGAGTCTCCTGTAGGAGAATCAGTGGAATGGCCAGGCTGTTGAGCTCACACAGAGCCAGCCCTGGAGGTCCTGGAACACCAGGCAGGAGCTGTAGTCACTCTAATAGGCATCAAGAAGCACGGGACACTGGATAGAGCTGTGGACTTGGAATCAAGAGACCAGGGTTCAAAGGGCACCTCAGATGCTTACTAGCCGGTGAGCATAGGTTAGCCTCACTGTGAAGAAAGCATGATATACATGTATGTATTCAAACCTGAGTTCAAATCTGGCCTCAGACATGTATGTAGCAGCTGTGTGATCCTGGGCAGGTTGTTTAGCCTCTCTGAGATTTAGTCTCCTAAAAAGCGACACAGTAATAGCAGCTACTTCCCAGGGCTGTTGTGAGAATCAAATAAGGTAGCATCTGTCAAGTGCTGTCATCCCCATCCCCATCCCCAATGTCATCACTCCCCATTGGTTCTCGAGCAAAGGAATGATAGGCTGGAGGAAATTAGCCCAGCACCAGCTTCCAGGCTAGACCGAAGGGTGTGGAGACTCAAGGCAGGGCTGTATAAATTTCAGCTGAGGTGAGAGAAAAAAGCAGAGAGGAGCAATGAGTCTTCCAGAAGAGTTCAGGGCCATGGCCTGGAAGCCATGATCTCCATGTTTTTGTATTTTCCCCTTTTGCTTTCCCAGACAAAGTTCCTTTGGGGGAAGTGCCGATCATTGCCAGCTGCCATTTAGGTCAGGCTAGCTAAGGAGGTCAGTGTGTCTCCAGAGCAGGCGTCTTTACCTTGTTTGTGCCATGGACCCCTTCTAATAAACTTTGGGGGCTCACATTCAGAAGGGAGGGAAAGGCTCACTTTGAGCTAGCAGCTAGGGAAAATGAAGATGCCATTTCTTCCCATCTAAGTTCCCAGGCCCCTGGAACCCTAGGTTAAGAAGTCTTGCTCAGGGGCAGCTAGGTGGCACAGAGGATAAAGCACCGGTCCTGGATTCAGGAGGACCTGAATTCAAATCTGGCCTCAGACACTTGATTGGCTATGTGACCCTGGGCAAGTCACTTAACCTTTATTGCCTTGCAAAAAAAAAAAAGTCTTGCTCTAGAGGCCAGATGTCCAGATGTTCCCCTTACAGTGAAGGCCTGAGAAGGAATCGGTAGCAAGACTAACTCCCGCCTCAAGAGCTCGAAGGTCATTGGAGGCCTTTTCTCCTAACTAGGTCTCCATCAGGATTCCTGTAACCATTTTACAGACAAGGTAATGAGGCTCCGAGAACACAAGGGACTCACTCAGGGGCATGTAGCTACTAAAGTAGTTGAGGCAAGATTCAAACTCAGATCCTCTGATATCTGAGCCTGATATCTGATACCTTTCAGCCTGAAAGCAGGGCCTAGGTCTTGGCCCTGGGGTCTTTTCACAGCACCCTCTATCTCCTGATGGGATCCCTTTTCTGTATTGGTCATTCTTCCCTGCCATGCATGCATTCTGTCTACCCCACTAGAAGATACATTCCCTGAGGTCACAGACTGGCATCTCTTGGGTCCTTCCCCTAACTTTCCCCTCAGTAGAGAACTCATGGAATGAATCTCAGAGTTGGAAGGGGCCACAGAAGCCACCTAGTCCAGCTTGGCCATTGCTACTATTCATCCCTGCTCAAGGCTTGGATCTGAACTGGGACCATCCAGAGGTTCTTGAGACTTTTGTGACCAAGGGTATGAATTTGTCACGACTGAATTTGTCAGGCAATGAGCAGAGGATTAAGAACTCAGTGCCACTCTTGGCTATGGCTTGGGGGTTGAGGGGTTGGGGGGGGGGGCGATGTTGAGACTTCAGCATCCTCAGAAAGTCAAGAGTCCTATCAGACATGGTACATGGACATGGGCATGGAAAAATTTAACTTCCAGATTACAAACAGTGGAAGATAGAAGGAAGACCACTATAGTGAATCCAGGAGAGGTTGGCTAAGCAAGGTCTCAGGGATCCACTGGGCTGCAATGAAGCTTGGCGATGCATGGGCTCTTATGGAAAACCTGCTACTTTGTGGGCTGCTTTGTCAAGAGGATTCACATGAGCTTCTGGAGCATTTTTATTAGCTGTTGGAGTGGAATATTTCCTAACTGCTCAAAGAATGAGGAGGAACATGCTTTTAAACACTGACGTTAAAACATAGAGGAATTATAGCTAATTATTTAGAGAGGGGGGCAGCTAGGTGGCACAGTGGATAAATCACTGGCCCTGGATTCAGGAGTACCTGAGTTCAAATCCGTCCTCAGACACTTGATACTTACTAGCTGTGTGACCTTGGGCAGGTCACTTAACCCTCATTGCCCCAGAAAGGAAGAAAGAGAGAAAGAAAAGAAAACCTCCTAGTTATTTAGAGTGAATGTTAAAGATTAGTATTAAAATTTCACTTGGTAAAAGAAAAAAACAAAACCTCAAAGGACTTCCTGTGAGGCAGGTGTCACCATCCCACTTTTCTAGCGAGGAAGATTTTATATGGGGGTAGAGAGGGCCGATCTGTCACCCCGGAACGACATCCCCCCCCTTCCCTCTTTGAGCTTGTTTTGATGGGGGGCAGGAGCCTTGGAAGGGAGGACTTAGCGGGCCCAAGCTCAGGAGGGACAGAATTTGAGGGATGGCGGGAAGAGAAATGTGAGAAGGGTCCAGAGGTGCAAGGCCAGCCTGGCCAGATTGGCCCACGTGGTCAGGCCTACACAACGAGGCGACTGCAACTGTGAAGACCATGACGCTGCTGCGCTGCGGGGAGAGGCCCCACCCTTTACTTCAGGGAATGGAACCCAAGCACGAAGGCAAAGGCCCAGAACCTTCCATGGATTCCGAGGGCACCCCCCCCACACACACACAGCCCTCCCCCGTTCGTTCTGGGGGGCAAGTTTTGAATATGGGGACAATTAAAATGATCTTAAGTCACTGGTACCTTGAAAACCTCCATTTTCCTTTCTTTGGCCCGCCATGCTCCTCAGCTCTGCTACTTTCAACCTGGGTTCCCCCTCCTGCGTTCCCTAAGCCTCAGTTTCCTCTTCCTGTTAAATGAGGTTGGGTCCCTTCCCAGTCTGACATTCCATAATCTCGGAGCCCCCGGCCCCTCCCCGCCCCCCAGCAGCCGGCGCGGGGTCGGGGTCGGGGTCGGGTCGGACGAAGGGCGGCTGTGAGGGGAGCACTTTCCCAAGCCGCCTTGCCCCGCGCTCGCGCTCGAGCTCGCGCTGGAGCCCGGGCGGGGCGGGGCGGGGGAGGGGGACAGGAAGGTGCGATGTTCCCCTTTGGCCGTTAGGGCGCGCGCGACGGGCGGGGGCGTCCTCGAAGTCGCCGTTTGATTGGCTCGTGGACGGCAGGGGCGTGGCCTCGGGCTTTAACTTGTGGCGCCCGCGCACCCGCCCGCCCGGCCGTCCCGAGATCGCATTCTGACGAAGGAGCGCCAGGGCTAGCGGTCGCGTGTCCTACCCACAGTCCCCATGGCTTCGCAAGGCGTGGACCCCAGAGGTGAGTGGGGCGGGGGCCGGCCGCAGTCCCCAGGCACGCGCGACCCTGCCTTCGAGAGGGGGCTGCCCGGCTCCCCGCGCCCTGTGCGGGGAAGGGCAGGCAGTCCTGGCGCCTGGACTCCGTCCTCCCCCGCCTTCAGCCCAGTCTCCTCCTGACTAAGGCAGCCAAGAAAGGGCCACGCCATTTTCGGGAGCCCCTTTAGGCGGGGCCTTTAGGGGTAGGTGGGAGCCTCGGAGGGGAAAGAGGAGAGTGAGGGAAGCTGTAGCTTCCCAGGCGCACTTCGGTATCCCAGCAACATGGAGTGTTTGAGGTGGAGGGATCTATGGAGATCTCGGGGAGCAGCCAGCCCGAAGGGAGGCTGGGATAGTTTGCGAGAAAGCAGAGATCTGAACCCGGGTCTTGGGCGTCCAAACCCAGTGCCCTTTCCACTAACAAGAGACCGAAAGATGGACCAGAATAGGGCCCTTCGGCTCCGCATCTGACATCAGCGATCAACAAGCTAGTCACCTTTGGCTGAAAAGAGGGATGCTGAGAGGCAGAGGTGAGGAAAGAGCAGGGCAGGGCTCGGGTGCCGTCACGGAGGGGAGGAGGATGGACGGCAGAATGCAGGCGAGGGTCTCCAGGCTTGCTTTCTAAGGCCGCAAAGGCCCATTGGGAGGCAGGTGACGAAGGACCTGCCAAAAAGGAACTCATAGTGATGCTAGAGCTAATAGGGAGACACAGGGTTTACTGAGCAGGGGAATGCTCTGGTCAAGCCGAGTTTAAGGAAAATCATTTCAGAGTCTAAGTGGGGATGGGTAGAGAGGGAAGAGACTCGAGGCTAGGAGACCAGTTAGAAGGCTATTCTTTCTTTCTTTCTTTCTTCTTCTTCTTCTTTTTTTTTTTTTTTTTGGTGAGGCAATTGGGGTTAAGTGACTTGCCCAGGGTCACACAGCTAGTAAGTGTTAAGTGTCTGAGGCCAGATTTGAACTCAGGTCTTCTTGAATCCAGGGCCAGTGCTTTATCCACTGTACCACCTAGCTGCCCCAGAAAGCTATTCTTTCAAAAATCCAGGTGAATGGAGAGGGGGCCCTGGCCTGGAGCAGCCTCCAAGTGATGGGGAGAGAAGGGAGCAGATTTTAAGGGTCACGATGGAGTCTACCTTGACAAGACTTTGCTACCGATTGGGGTTGGGGAGTTGGATGAAGGGTAAGAAGCCCTGGGGGTGACTTTGAGATTATGAACCTGGGGGGGGGTTCAGGGAGGGGGGTGCAGCTAGGTGACACAGTGGATAAAGCACCAACCCTGGATTCAGGAGGACCTGAGTTCAAATCTGGCCTCAGACACTTGACACTTATTAGCTGTGTGACCCAGGGCAAGTCACTTAACCCTTATTGCCCCTCACAAAAAAGAGAGAGAGAGAGAGAGAGAGAGAGATTATGAACCTGCCTTATAAAAGAACAGTGAGGCCCTTAATAGAGAGAGGGAGATTTGTAAGAACTTTGTCATGATTTCCACAACAGCCATTCTGTGAGGTAGGTAGTACTGTTGTGGTTCTACTCATTTTACAGATGAGGAAACTGAGACTCAGGTAAAGTGACTCACCTATTATTACACAGGTAATAAGTGTCTGCGCTTAGGACAGTAAGAGAGCAAGCAAGCAAGTTGGGAAGCCCTGGGAAAGTCATTCAACCTCTAAGTACCTCAGGCAACTCCCAAAGTTGTGGGATGGGTAGAAATCTGAATTCCCAAGGAGGTCCCTGTGGCCCAGAGGGAGCCCAGAGGGGGCCCAGAGGGACCTGAAGCACCTTGCAGGGCTTCATATCCAGCACTCCAGTTGCTGGGCCCTGCTGGCTCTCCCTCCTCAGCATGCCAGATGCCCAGGTATAGGAAAGCCACCCCCAGGCTGCATCCCAGCCCCTAGGAAGGAGCTCAAAATTCTCTTCCTAGTCCCAGTTTTCAAATGCTGTCAAGAGATGGCCTTTTTCTGTGGTTAAGAAAGAAACAAAAGCCATATGGAACCTTCTGGGCCCACAAAGCCTGCCTTGTGGCTTCTGACTGGATTTTTCAGCTCCGCTTTTTGGTTTGCTTTGGTATATTGGAGGCTGGACAGGTTTACATGTGTTCTTGTGCCAGGTCTTGAGTCAGGATAAACCTGAGTTTGAATCCAGTTTCAGACACAGACTAGCTATGTAACCCTGGGCAAGTCATGGAACCTCTGCCTGCCTCAGTTTCCCCATCTGTAAAATGGGGATGATAATAACACCTCTCAAATGAGATAATACTTGTAAAGTGCTTGGCACAGGGCATGGCACAGGTTGGTGCTTGGTAGATGCTTGTTCGTTTAAGAGCTGCTCCTCCTGGGAAGATGAAGCAGAGGCTTTCTCTGCTATCTTTTGCCCCAAGGTGGCAGGTTAGCCCAGAGTCATTCTTTTTTTTTGGGGGGGGGGCATTGAGCCTGAGCCCAGCTGAGCGACTTATTTAATGAGGTGTTAGAACAGGAAGAAACTTGGAGAGGCTCGGAGCTCTGGAGGGGGAAGGGCCCATAGGGGCTGTCTGCTAGGGTCCCCTCTCTTTACAGAGGAGGAAGAGGAGACCCAGAAGGGCTCTCCCCCCAGCCCGTGCACCCAAACTACTTACTGTGCCCTCATGTCTCCCACTCCCACTCCCTGGCTCCACTGGTGAGGAAGCTTTGGAAGGGGAAATAAGCAGTCCAAAGTGATCCAATGAGTTGAGAGGCAGAGCTGGGCCTGGAAGCCGTGCCTGCTGCCTCATGGGCCTGTCTCTAGGTCACACTGCATCCTCTGGCTCCTTTTGAGTATTTTTTCAAAGCTAGATCTCCTTAGATCTCAAGTGTCCTTCAGCTATGTGAGGGGCTATCAGGCATTAGGGAAGGAGCACCTCGGATGGGGTGGGGGCAGGGGAAGGACATTGACTTTAGAGGTAGAAAACCTGGCTTCTTTCCCTCTCCTGACCTTGATGTCCTCATCTCTAAAATGGACTAGCCAGCCCCTGAGGTCCCTTTCAGCTTTCTATGAGCCAGTGAATCCAGCTGGGCATTGGGAGCTATCAAGAAAGAGAGGCCACCACCTGTTCTCAAAAGGGCCTAAAGTCCAGTGGGGGTTGGGGTGGATGGGGGGAGACGTGAGGGAAGACCTGGTGTGGGAGCCCAGATCCAAATCCTCTAGGAGGGTGGGGGGAGTGAGGGAAGACTTGGGTCTGGGGGAGCACTTGTAGGTAAGGTGGGGAGGACGAGGAAGGGCCTCAATGAATGTGAAATGGGCAGGGAGGAGGCCAGTCTTACTAGGATGGGAACTGCCTGTTGTGGGGGGAGATAAGGTTGGCTCCATGGAGGGTGGGGCATAGCAGGCAAGGCAGATTGAGGGGTTCAGAGTAGATGCTCACCAAAAGGGATACAAGCCAGTGGAGGGTGTCTGAAGGCAACGACTGCCATGATGAAAGTAGTTTGGAAGGGTAGCTCTGAATGGTGCAGGTGGGATAGTTCCAAAGGGGATGAGCTGGGTTGGGACCTAGGGAGGCTGAGAACAGGGTGGTGGCCTCTCCTGAACTAGCCTAGGCCATCAGAGTAGGGATGACAGGACCATGCAAGAAAAGTCAGGAAAGGGGCATCTGGGTGGCACAGTGGATAAAGCACCGGCCCTGGATTCAGGAGGACCTGAGTTCAAATCCAGCCTCAGTCACTTGGCACTTACTAGCTGTGTGACCCTGGGCAAGTCACTTAACCCTCATTGCCCCCCCACACAAAACAAAGTGTAGTCTCGTAGATAAAGCATTAGACTTGGAGTCAGGGCAGCCTTCATTGGGATCCCACATTGGACTGAAGGACCCTGCACAAGTCATTTCACCTCTCTGGGCCCCAATTTCCTCTTCTATAAAGATGAGGGGGTTGGACTGGATGACCTCTGAGGTCCCTTCTAGCTAAGAGCTACTAGCCTGTGAGGCAGCTGGTAACACAACAGATAGAGGGCTGAGGCTGAAGTAAGGAAACGTGGCGTTCAGTTGTGCCTGACTCTTTGTGACCTCATTTGGTGTTTTCTTGGCAGAGATACTGGAGTGGTTTGCCATTTCCTTCTCCAGCTTATTTTACAGATGAGGAACCTGAGGCAAACAAGGTTAAATGACTTGCCCAGGGTCACCCAGCTAGTAAGATTCTGAGGCCAGATTTAAATTCAGAAAGAAGAGTCTCTGGACTCTAGGCCCAGTACTCCATCCATTGTGACACCTAGCTTCCCGAGGAGGAAGGAAAGACTGAGTTCAAATCCAGCCTCAGAAACTTATGAGCTGTGTAACCCTGTGCAAGTCACTTCACCTCTCCTTGCCTCAGTTTCCTGAACTGTAGAACAGATTAATAATAGCAGCTACTGGGGCAGCTAGGTGGCGCAGTGGATAAAGCACCAGCTCTGGATTCAGAAGGACCTGAGTTCAAATTCAGTCCCAGGCACTTGACACTTACTAGCTGTGTGACCCTGGGCAAGTCACTTAACCCCAATTGCCTCACCAAATATATATATATATATATATATCACTTAACCCCAATTGCCTCACCAAAAATATATATATAATAGCAGCTACCTTCCAGCATTGTTGTGAGGATCAAATGAGATATTTGTCAGCGGCTTAGCAAACCCCCTAACGGAGCAGGCACTTGTTCCCTCCCTCTCTTCCTTCTATACACATTTCTCTAGTTGCCCTTTGGTGACTCATTTTCCTTTTGAAGTCTGGCATGAGATGCTGGGGTTGGGGGTTGGGGGTGGGGAATAGGAACAGTAAAGCAGAGAGGCTGGGTAAGCGACCTGATTTGGGATGGCTCCATTTTTGGACCGAGAATCTGGAGACTTAGCTTGAAATCCTAGCTCTGCAGTTAGGTGTCTGTGTGACCTTGGGCAGAAGGACCTGGGCTGGGCTGGATCAGACAAGCCCTCCAGGCCTTTCCAGCTCTGTGGGGATGGCCCCACCCCAACATTCCCTTGTACTCATTGTCCAGAGTTCCCAGAGGGTTGCCGGGGGTAGGAGAGACAGGGGGACCAGGCAGCAGCCTTGGGGCTTGCTACAGGCGCACTGCTCTCTTGAAGGGAACTTTGGGAGGATTTTAAGGCCAATCCAAATTAGGTGGGAGCAGACCAGAGGAAACCCTCAGCACTACCTTGAGAGCCATGGGGCCCCTGCCCTGGCCCCTGCCCTGGCCCCTGCCCCTGCCCCTGCCTCTCCTTGGCCAGCCTTGCCAAGAGTAGACCACTGTAGTGAAGCATTTCCAGCTGCTTAAGTCTTTCCAAAGACCCATTTCTGAAGGTGAGAGGGTTTTAATGGGCGGATTCTGGAGAAAAACCAGAGGAGAGAAATCTGTTGTCCCCTGACTTCCCCCACCCCCACTCGGGCTTCTAGAGATAAGCATGTTCGGTTCTCTTGAGTCCTGGCACTTCTGAATTGAACCAGATGGGAAAGGGGGGAGTGTGGAGGAAGAGGATGAGATCCTTAGGCAGGGGGATGAAGGGGTGGGACTCCAGGAGTTCTAAGCCCGGCACTAGCAGTAAATCCAGAATAGGAAAAGCAGCCACCCGGGGGGGGGGGGGGCATTGACACCCAGATGCCAGCATGCTGGGGGCACGGAGGGAGGCCTTCCTTGGGTTTGCTTTGGCCTAGGGAGTCTGGTGCCCTCCTGCAGGGCCCACCCTCTGTGCTGTCTCTGCTCAATGTGCTCACCACTTTTGCCACACTTCCGGAAGCCCCAAAGGAAGTGAACACACAAAAGGGAGAAGCCTGTGGGATGGGAGACTCAAGCCAGCAACAGGAGGCCGTCCAGAGATAAGGGGGGAGGGGGTCTTTCCCTCTACTGGGCCCAGGGTTGGGGAATATTCTCAGGCCTGTGTGGCATTTCCCTGTCTTAGGGCGCTCTCATCACTTTTGTGGACAGAGGAGCGAATCCCACAGGGCCCAGTGGAAAGAGTGATCGCCTCTAGCCAGGGGGACTCAAGAAGGAGCCACTGGGCCACTGATGGAGAACAGGCCTTTTTCATCTTAGTGAAAAGGGCTCTGGAGCCCTTGGGCAGCTTGGCAAGGAAGCCAGTAGAGCAACTCCTTCTGACTATCAGATTGGGAAATGCAGAAAATGCAGTATGGAGAATTACTAAGGAAACCAAGTCTACTGAAATGGTTCTTGAAAATATTAAAAACACAAGTTTACAGATGCCGGGTTATAAGAATCTCTCTAATCTATCTAATTATCAGATCTAAAGGAATCCTATAGTGCAGTTAAGAGTTATGGGTGTGAAGTATGCATGTACACATGAGTGTGCAGGCACACACACACACACACACACACAATCAGACATAGAAAAATAGCACATACACAAAGGATGACCATATACAAGTTTCCATGGAAGAGCATGAATGGCTAACAAAGCTTCACAAGTGAGGGCACGGAGACAGGAACTGAAAACGTATTGATATCTTCCCCACTGAAATGAATTGAAATGAGCAAATCAAGTTGGTTATATTCCCGGTCAGTATTTATTTTTTTAAATCAAATCTGCTCCTGTGATCCAATGGATCCACAATCTCATGAATGTAGAAATTCCCTCTGATGGCTCACTCAAGCCTGCTCCTCATCCTGAGCGACTCCCAGCCAGTAGAGAGGGGAGGAAGGGGTCATAACCTTGACATTGTGTGGCCAGTATACCCTTGGCTGCCCCTTCTGCCCGCCTCATCCATTAGCCCTTGCTCTCATTACCTGACTGGCCCAAGACTGAGCCTATTCTGTCCTCCTAGTAGTACTTATGAGGGCTCCACTGGTTGTTAGATGCGGATCTCACACTAAGAGTTCCAACCGCTAATTTAATGTTTCTGGACAGCTTACGTCCTGCTCTCTTCTCTGCTGCCATGACTGCAGACGGTTACAAACAAACACAAACATAAACCCTAGTCTCCCTCTCACCCCAAATACCGTTTTGTTGTGTGTTTTTTTTCCCCCATGAAGACTTCTCTAGCAAAGGCCTCGCTCTGGTGCTGCCTTTTCTGGAAAGCCTGACAGGTAGACTCTATTACCATCCCATTTCCAAGGCTAAGGACCGGTAAGGGTCACACAGCTAGTTAAGGATCTGAGGGAAGATCTGAATTCCTGTCTTCCATCTACTGTGCAGGCCATCTAGCTGGGGCTCCAGTGGAAGCTCCTGCAAGGGCAGGGGCTGGTTTTCTAGGCTCAGCTGCCTCTGGGGGCTGCATGTGGCCCAAGGCTGGCCTCGCTGGCTAACTGATTGTCTTTGGCCCCTCCGCTGTCTCAGGGCTGGGAGATGATGAGCTGCACTGCCTCCTCAGAGAGCTAGACGAAGTGATCGAAGACTTTGATAATGGCAGCAGCTGTCAGTATGAGGAACATCTGGAGGAGCTCAAACAGAAAAATGGCCTCGGCCTTGGCGTCTATGACAGTGGGATCGATGAAGCTGAGAGTAAGTCCTAGGATAGACAACAAAGCACTACGGTGTGCCACTGTGGGGCTCCCCTTCCATATAGCTCAGTAGCACTCCTGACTCCAAGACACGTGGGTACGTGTCCAAAGGGGCATCCCCTGCCACACTAGGGATGGTGCTGCCTATCATGGGCCCCTGCTTCACTGAGAAGGCTTGCCCACTGACCAGACTCTCCCTGCAGGCACCAATCCATCTCCAGGGAGCAGCTTAAACACCAGTGAGGAGAACATTCACATGCCAGCAACTTCTTCCATTCCCAAAGGTAAGAATCACAGAACGTTGTCAGAGGTGGGAAAGCGGCACATGTGGGGAGGGGAGAACAGTGTATAAAAGGGAATTGATCTGGGAGGAGAGCAGGACAGCAGACCCTCCCTGAGTGATTGCTTATGGCCCAGAGAAGGGGCCTGGGAGACTCTGAAGACCATTTCCTAAAGGTGGGGGCCAGCAGGCATAGCAGGCTTCAGGGGGATGATTGTCAGCAAAACTTTGTGCAGAGTTGATCATTCTGTCACCTCGGGCATGAAGGGCAGATGTGGTGGGTACCCCTTGTGGGCAGCCCAGCAGGGGGCCAGGTAAGAAGCTACTCCCTGAAGCAAAGAGAGGCAAGAAGGGCTTGGTTCAATCAGGGACTGCCCGGGGAGGCCCTGACCAGGTACCACGGGACCCCTGGGGTGTGGGGAGGGCTCCAACCTGGTAGACATTGAGGGTGTGAGAAGCAAAGATGACCTTGGAGCTCCCATTGGAGAAAGGCCTTGGGCCTGAGGGCTCTGGGGGTGTATTTCTGATCCCAAGACACCGTCTCTCCTACAAGTTATAGCCCTCCCTAATGCAGAACTCTCCAAGATCACATCCTTTCAGACGTTTTTGGAGCCCCTTAGCCTGAATTGTGGTCTGGGAGCCAATGCTCAATCCCATTGTTCTTGTTTGGGTAGCTAAGCTTGGAGACACAAAGGACCTGGAGGATTACATTGCTGACCTCAACAAAGAGCTGGAGGGTGAGTCCATTTGCCATCTGCTTGAGCATGGGAAGCTGGGGTAGCTCCAACCCTTGGCTGGATGTGCCAATGACTTTGGGTAGAAATGTGAAAAGTCCTCATTTCAATCTAGCAGACTTGTGTCCCCATTTCTGCACTCACAGCACAGCCACCTCTCACCTGCACCATCCCCGTAGCCTTCTAACTGGTCTCCCTCCAGCCTTTCTCTTCTCTAACCCATCTTCCATTTAGCCACCAAAGGAATTTCCCTCGAGTGCAGGCTGTCCCATGTCACCCCTCTCTTCAGGAAGCTCAGGAGTACAGCAAGATAAAGGCATGAGGCCTATGGCCAAGAGGTCAGAGCCCAAAGAAGAAACGTGAAGGCCCAAGGGCTCAGTGGCTAGAGCTAGAGGCTTCATATTGGGTCTGGGGCCTTCCCAATACTCTCTTGCAGCTGATCTCTCATTCAGCTAGAGGAAAAGAACTGGCAACCTGTAGTTTTTTGGGGCGGCACTTGCTTCTTTCCTTCTCTTGAATAAGACTTCCTTCTGAGACTACACATTCCTGAAGGAGCCTTGTTCTGGAGGGGGGCCCCAAATGCTCAGCTCCATGGGGGGGGGGTTCACATTCACAAACACCTCACAAACACCAAGCCTCCCAGGGAATGAGTGACCACAATCTCCAGCGCTTGGGCTTCCTTGCCTTTGCGTTCAGCAGGTTTCCCTGTGACATCTCGCCAAGAATGACTTGGATTTCCGAGTCAGCTGATTGAAGATTTCCGAGGTCAAACCCATTCTCTCATTTTCCTTCTTCAGAAATGTGAGACGCATCCCTTGGTCACCCAGTAGACAGATTGCTGTAGATGTGCCTGCCTGCATACACTCCACACGTTTGCCTTCTTCAGGGCAAAACCTCAGAGCCAGAGCAAGGGTCTTTGCCGGGGAATGGCTAAGACCACTGACTGGGAATCACCAATGCACCCATCGCTCCATTATGGTATCCAGTAATGCTGCCGTGTCCATAGTGCGCTAGCTGTTATTCTGCAATGCATTGTATTCTTTTATCCAATCGCGTTAAGGCTGTTTCTGTACTGCTAGGGCCAGTCTGGCTGGTCTGCATGATAGGGTGTTCTCTTGCCAAGACACTCAGTGACCTTGGCCATATTTTCCATCCGTGTTGCTCCCATTTTTTGATGGGGGGAGAAAGGAAGCAGGAGTCTGGATCTAGGATTTCATCAATGCTTGGTAGCCCCAAATCTAGAAATTCCTTCTGATGATGCAGATCCACACTTTACTGCATCTTCAAGTCTTTGAGAGTTTCCTGGGGCCCTGAAAGGTTGTGACTTGTCCAGGGTCCCACAGTGAATATGTGTGGGAGTCGGGATTTGGAGCAAGGTCCTCCCTGCCCTCCATCTTCCCCATGAGCAATAACTGGCCCAACAGCTTTGTAATCCTCGTCTCTGGTCCCCTCCCAATTGTACATTAAGTCATGTTTGGCTGATAGATCTGGTGGACCACACAGCTGGTCTAAGCATCTGTCTCCTAGCGTTTGAATGCTAACTTGATTAAATATTTGCCTGTAGCTTTGCAGAAATACTGTGTGAGCAAGAATCTCCCAAGTGTGAGCCCAGACTGTCTTGTCTTCTTATTTCAATTCTGCAGAGGGCCACGAGTCCGTCAACTATTAGAACTGAGTAGCTGGGCTTCCAGACCTGTCAGGGCTATAAAGTTCCTTTCCCCAGTAGCTGACCTGCTTCTGAGTGTCTCCTGACCTTAGCCACGTTGGCCTTTTGACAACAAGCATCCAGTCAGGGACAGAGGGTTCAAAGGGTGGTAGAACTTTCCAGAACCCTCAAGAAGCCAGGAGCAGTACCCTGGTAGAAGCAGGAAAGGAGTTTGGCTGGGAACTTTGACCTAACTGGGGAGAAGGCAAGGGAGGCGGGTTGGAAGAGAACTCACAGCCACCCACAGACAACCCATGTTGGTGGCAGGAATAGCATCTGCCTCCTGCACAGGTAAGGCACGCTGAGCCTGGGGAAATGGGAGCAGACCCGATGTCCCCAAGCTGAGAGTGGGCGGTGTGCGGCCCTTTCCTACAATCAGCCTCCCAGATGTTTTGACTCTTACCCATTTATGACCCTCAGGCATTGGTGTAAATACTGTATGATAGTGGTGAATGTTGTATACAAGTTAACTGTGCTGATATATGGACCATCTATGAATAGAAATAAATGTCTTCATGAAGAATGAGCCCTAATACCTTCGCCTCACAACGCCTCTGTCCAAGAAACCTTGAGCTCTACTCCAAGGCTTTTGTGCCCAATCCCTCCCTCCAAACACACACTTCCCCACCCTCAGCTTCTCCCCTTCCCAGCGGCCGCCCCTCCCCTACTTAAGTGAAGCCTTAAGTGAAGAACACATCCAGAATTCAGCTCCTTAGGACAAACAGTTCAGCAGAAATGTAGTGCTCCCCCAAAAGCCAAAAGGGAATAGAAGCCACGTTCATACCATATTTCTCCAAGTCTGGTTTCTTTTAGGCCAAGAGCAAAGAGATACTTGTTAGTTTTTATAAATCAAACCCCCTGGCCCCATCCCCCAAAGAGGCAATCCCCTGGAAAGAGTTTCTTCCATGCTCCAATAGTTGTCTTTGACCCCAAACCAATTTGGGGGTACCCAGCGTGCCCCACAGCCAGGGAGGAGAGCAAGGAGACCATAAAGGTGACTAAAGGTCAGCGGACCTAGGTCCTGAGCTTACCTCTACCATTATTATTTTTGGTGGGGCAGTGAGGGTTAAGTGACTTGCCCAGGGTCACACAGCTAGTAAGTGTCAAGTGTACAAGGCCAGATTTGAACTCGGGTGCTCCTGAATCCAGCGCCGGTGCTTTATCCACTGTGCCACCTAACTGCCCCCTCCATCATTAATTTGCCATGTCACTTCCTTTAGGGCCCTGCCGGCCACATGGGGCCCAGTTCTCACTGGTCTCCCTCACCATGCCTAAGAGGCCAGAGAAACTTCCTGTGGGTCTGTCTTTTCTGGGCACAAAGAGTCAAAAACCCCAAACCCTGGAGAGCAACTCATGTTCCACCTCCTTCCCCACAAGCCACCAGCCACCATAGGACCATGGGTTCGTACTCACTGAGGTCATTTTGGGGTGACTGCATCTTGGCAAGTTTCTGCAGCATCTGGGGGCTCTGCAGGACCAAGACCAGGCTTCTCCCCAGGCCTGGGGAGCCCTATGAGGGAGCCTAGCTGAACCTGTCCCAAGTTCAAGTTTTCCTTTTTTTTTTTTTTAAATTTTTTTTTAAGTGAGGCAATTGGGGTTAAGTGACTTGCCCAGGGTCACACAGCTAGTAAGTGTTAAGTGTCTGAGACCAGATTTGAACTCAGGTCCTCCTGACTCCAGGGCCGGTGCTCTATCCACTGAGCCACCTAGCTGCCCCCCTCAAGTTTTTCTAACATCACCCTGACCTTCCACTCCCCAGGCCTGGCCTAGGCAATGTCCCCTTTGCCCAGGCTGGACCTGGATCACCGTGGTGGCCTCAGGCTTCCTACTCCCTACTCCAAGACAGGCTGACTCATCTCACCTTCAGCACCTGCCCCTCAGGGCACAGCTCATTGGCCCACTCCCCAGGGCCAAGCTTCCTCCTGGTGAGATGGTGGGGTTGGACCATTTTCTACTCTCCTCCTACCAATAGGGTCCCAGAACCTCAAACCTAGGAAGGGGCCTACTCTCTTCATTTTATGCTAGACAGCTGCTGGAGCCTAGAGAAAGTCAGGGACTTGCCCAAGGCCACCCAGCAACGAGTCTAGGTCTGGCATCCCTCCCCCCCCAGGCTGCCCCTTGTTTATAGGACACCCAGAGCCAAAGGTTCCCCAGTCCCAAGGTTTGTTTTCCTTTTTTCAAAGGCTCCGTGATTGGTGACTTTTTTTTTAATCCCTGAGAAGTGATTTTTAAAAATATTTAAAATATTTTTTAAAATGCCAATTTTTGGACAAAGCACCAGCCCTGGATTCAGGAGGACCTGAGTTCAAACCCAACCTCAGACACTTGACACTTACTAGCTGTGTGACCCTGGGCAAGTCACTTAACCCTCATTGCCCTGCCAAAAAAAATGCCAATGTTAAAAGTGTCCGTAACTCTAGATAATCAGCATGGTTCTATTTCTCCCCCAGCATTCCCCACTCCTTTTCTATTAGGATGGTTTGATGAAAGTCAGTCAGTCAGTCAATAAGCATTTATCAGACACCTACAATGTGCCAGGCTAAGCTTCCTTCTGACAAAGTAAAGGGGAGAGGATCAACAGAAGGAAAGGAAGTGAGTCACCAGCCCTGCTCTTGGAGCTGGCGGCAACTTCGACTTTTGACGCTCTCCTGGGCCCTTCAGCTGCTGCTCAGAAGGTCTCACCTTGACTGCTGCCTACCTGATTCTCCCAAGCAGCAATTCCCAACCTCTCTCTTTCTACCGAGGCCTGCTAGAGTCCCGAAATCTTTCCATATCTCCATCCTCTCCCACGTTGGAGAGGAGCAGGGTCCCCTATTTCTTGCCGAGGCAAATCTCTTATGGCCTCTCCCTTCATCCCATTCCACCCAATTGCAGACTCTATGATAGGGCAAGGGCACCTGGTCCAGCTCCTGCCTAACCAGGAGTGCCCTGAACCACGTCCCTGCCAAGTAGGCATTCAGCCTTTGCCCTGTTCACAGGTAGCTCTTTCTGCTTGAGGGCAGCTCCCCAGTTGTTCAGAACTTTCCTGACACCAGGTCTGAATCTGCCTCTTGGTACTTCCCACCCATTGTTCCCGGTTCTGTCCTCAGGGCCAAGTAGGACACCTGCCAATCCTTCCTTGACCATTTCCCCAAACACTACACTTGAAATCCCTCAGCCTCTTCCTGGGCCCACTGGCCCCAGCCTTCCCTTCTCCAGACTAAATACCTCCCAGGTCCTCTAACTGATCCTCATGTGCCTGGATCACCGGCCTGCCAATGAGCAATCCTTGGCCCCTCACTACTTTCTTAGTATCCTTCCTACATTGTGGCCCCCCGAAGTCAGGTCACCAAAGTCCTTGGTGCAGCTGCCAGAGCAAGGTCTGCCCCTGCAACTTCCCCGTAGGCAATGCTTCCATCTTCCAAGGTCCTAGCATCCCCATTCGGGCCAGGCCTCGGTGGGTGACCTCTTGTAAAACTAGCAGATGAAAACTGCTTTCCCCTTCCCATTGCTTTAACTCACAGCATTGTGGATGCCAGCCTGAGTTGTTGCTGCCCAAATCTGACTAGAATCGTCTCAGTTGGTATTTTTCATCTCTAAATGTAGATTGAATCCCCCCCCCCACACTCCTTTGGCCTGAAAAGGACCTGACACAAAGTTAATGAGGTTAAGTGACTTGTCCACAGTCACATTGCCAGTGCAGACAGCAGGTAGGGTTTGGCAATTTCATTAATTGCCATGGTTTCAACTGCCACCTCCACACCAGTGCCATTTAAAACTCAGTTTCCAGTCCTGACCTGTCTTCTGAGCTATAAGACATTTGCCCCTGTGGCCTCACTAGCCCCTTAAATTTCACCTGTCTACTACTACAACAACAACTACAACTGCAACAACAACAACAGCTAGGATTTGCGTAGCCCTTTCAGGTTTACAAAGTACTTTACATATACATACATATACTACCACATCTGGACCTCACATCCCCGTTAGGTAGGTACTAGTATGATCCCCATTTTCCTGATGAGGAAACTGAGGCTGAGAGAGATGAAGTGAATTGCCTGAGGTCCCACAGCCAATAGTTGACGGAGGCTGTATTCCGAGACAGGTGTCTTGACTCCAGGCCCAGTGCACTAGCCACTGTGCCACCCAGCTGTCAAGAGCAGAGCTGATTCTGTTCTTTACCCCCTGAACTTGTGGCTTTGTTTGGACCATGCCTGAATCCCCTGGACTCTGCCCTCTATGCTCTTCAGGTGTGGCTGGTTTTGCCTCTGCCCCTCTCCCAAGTTACTGATTTTTTTTGTGAGGCAATTGGGGTTAAGTGACTTGCCCAGGGTCACACAGCTAGTATTAAGTGTCTGAGGCCGGATTTGAACTCAGGTCCTCCTGACTCCAGGGCAGTTGTTCTATCCACTGTGCCACCTAGCTGCCCTACTGGTGTTTTCTTAATAGCCTTTTCTCAGTCCTGGCTCTTTCTTAATGGTCTCTTCTCTTTGCCTCTATACTGCATGCAGCTGTCCTGGCCAGTTCTAATCCATCTGCCATTCCACAACTAGGCCTAGAGGTCTCTACATTCAGCCCTAATCTCTCTCCTGGTCTCCAGTCCTTCACCTCAGCCGCCTAATGGACATCTTGAACTGGATGTCCCAAAGGGAACTCATGATTTCCCTCGCCTCTAGCTGGCCTTCCCGTTGCTGTCAAGGCTCCTGCCATCCTCCCAGTCACCAGGCTCCCAACCTCCATGTTATCGGAAACTCCTCACGCTCCATATCTGATCTGTCACCAAGGCCTGTTGATTCGGCCTTGCTCCCATTTCTCCCCTGCCATTGTCACTGGTGTGGTGCTTCAGGTCCCATCACCTCATGCCCTGGACTGTAGCCATTGCCTGCTGGTGGGTCTGTCTGCTTGCCACAGCTCTTACCCCTACTTTAATCTATCCTCCATCTGGCTGGCAAATTGATCTGACCCTCCCCCCCTCTGTCTGTCTGTCTGTCTCTGTGTCTTTGTGTCTGTCTCTGTCTCTTTCACACACACACACACACACACACACAAGCACATGAATTATTCAGTAAACTCCAGTGGCTCTCTATTGCCTCCAGGAGCATATCCAAAATGCTCTGTTTGGCATTCAATGCCCTTCATGCCCTTCCCCCTGCTATCTTCCCAATCTACTTGCACCTTACTTTCCAACATACCAAGTCCAGTGACTTGGACCTTCTAGCTGTTTCTCACACAAGATTGCCCATATCCTAACTCTGAATTTTCACTGGCTGTCCCCTATACCCAGCATGCCCTCCCTCCTTGTCTTTACCTCCTGGCTTTCTTTGGATCTCAGCTAAAATTCCACCTTCTGCAAGAAACATTTCCAGGTCCTCTGAGATTATCTCCAATTTATTCTATCTATAGTGTGTTCATATATAATTGTTTATATTTGTTTCCCTCATTAGATTGTAAGCTCCTTGAGGGCTGAGACTGTTTTTGCCTCTCTTTAGATCCCTGGTGCTTAGCATAGTGCCTGGCACATCATAGGAACTTAATAAATGCCCGTTGACTTCACTTGGCTTGTCCTATCACTCCTCAGTGGCTCCCTATTGCTTGCCAAGAAAAAGTTCAAACTGGCATCCACCATTTTGGACCACCTGACCTTTTTGGGCCCATCTCATGCCTACACACTACACAGTCTGTACTCCAGCCAAGTTTGATTCTTTGCTATCCTCCAAACACGCCTGATTTTCTGTCCCTGTGCCTTTGTTCACACTGTGCCCTCTGCTTCCCTCCCACTTTTTGCCTGTTGAAATCTTTCCTGATTCCCCATATTGGCTTCAACTTTCCCCCTCATTCTTCACCAAACACTTGGCTTTCCACTTCCCTCTGCTGACTTGAGCCCCAGCCTTACCACTGCCCTATAGACTTCCTGCAAACTCCACCCTCCCCTTTGGGGAGTCCTTCCTGACTCCCTTGTTTTCCAGGGGGTTGCCCAGCCTGTCTAGCCATGGATAAACCAATTGTGAAACAGGAACGGAACTGAATATCACTGTCTTAGCCACCAGCGTTAATCCCTCCTAATCCAGAGTGCTGATTTTGGGACTTTGTAGTGATAGTAATCATTGACATCTCTAGAACACCAACTCTCCACATGCTCCTTCGAATGGAGCAGGGAGGTATCATACATAATATCATCACCATTGTATAGACAAGGAAACTGAGTCTCAGAGAGGTGAAGTCACTTGCCCATAACCATTGAGCTGCTAAAGATCTGAGGCAGGGTCTGACATCAGGCACGGATCTTTGGAATCGTCCAGAACTTTTTCCAGTCAAAATCTTTGTCAAAGTTCCTGGCCCTTGGGCCACACAGGACATACCTCTTCCTTGAGGTATGGGCATCTGATCCTTGATAAGGTCCAGCTGCCAAGTAGGCCCTTAAATAATGACCAGGACCATGGTATTCAAAGTGGCATTGAAGGAACTGCCCAAGGCAGGATATCCCCAGTGGGCCCTGGTCTGCTCCAGGAATAGACCACAGCCTTCAGGTTACTTGCCTAGGAGGCACACTGGAACAAGTTAACTGTATCTGATCAGGACCTGGATTTGAATCCTGGCTCCGTCACATATTAGCTATGTGACCTTGGACAAGTCACTTAACCTTTCTATGCCTCCCTTTCCTCTTCTATAAAATGAGAGGATTGAACTAGAAGGCCTCCAAGGTGCTTTCCTACTCTAGATCTAGGATCCACTGGAAATTTATGAGATGATCCACCTCCTAAGGTGGGGCATGTAAAAGCGACTTCTTTGGTGAACTGTGTGTTGCATCGAGTTGTTCTGGCTATTTTGGAGACGAGGAGAACACTGCTGGATTCACTGCTGGTATTTCTTTGCTTTACATTTCCAAGGAGGAGACAGTGAGATCCAGAGAGGTGTTGGAAGAAGAAAGACACAAGGGCAACTTTGAGTAGGTTAAATACAAGGAAAGCTTCTTAGAGCCATACATTATCGGTAGGCATGGTAACAGCTTAGAAAAACAACATGCAATATAGAAACCCCAACCCCAAGATACAGGAACAAAATGCAGACCAGTATGGACGGATCCTACTGAACAAGTAGGGTCAGGCAGAGTTTGAGAGCTAGAGGCTAGTTTAGAAGCGGGGAGATGTGCCTAAATCCTGAGCACAGGCTCACATCCAGTCAATGCCCAGGGACTGAAAGATGGCTAAACAAATGGTGCTACCTGAATGTAATGGCACTTTAAGTAAGACATGATGAATATAAAGAATTCAGAGAAACTTAGGAGAACTTACATGAACTGAGGCAGGGTGAAGTAAGTAGAACAACAAATGATACTGAACACTGTGTCACTATAATGGATCAAACTTGGCCCCAGACAAGACCTGAGAAAATTATCCTCCTGTCATTAGAACTGAGGAGTAAGGATGTGTCAAATGCAGTTGATGTATGGGTTGGTTTTGCTGAATGTTTTTTTCTTTTTTACCTTTTATTACAAGAAAGACCTTGCTGGTTAATGGGGAGGAAAGGCTATTTTCAGAAATGAATATGGTATAAAAATAAACAATCAATAAAACAACAAGAATAACAGGAAAAGACTTGCCACAATCAGTAGGCCAGAAGAACCCAGAAACCACCTCAGCTTTGTTGTTAGTTGTGCACAACTCTTTGTGACCCTGTATGGGATTTTCTTGGCAAAGATACTGAAGTGTTTTGCCATTTCTTCCTTCAGTGGATTAAGGTAAATGGAGGTTAGGTGACTTGCCCAGAGTCACACAGCTGCTAAGTGTCAAAGGCCACATTTGAACTCAGGTTTTCCTGACTCTAGGTCCAGTGCTCTATCCACTTAATCTCTTGCCAAGCAGGGAGACGTGGCAACCAGGGGATGCCAACTCATTTGTAAGCTATTGTGGAGGAGGACAGTGGAAGATTGGGAATACTTGTTCCATACATGAAATATGTTGCCAAGTTGTATCATTTCTATCTTCATAACATCTCTTGTATACTTCCCGTTCTCACCATACAAACAGCCACTGTGCTGATTCAGGCCCTCATTCCCATCTGCCTGGACTACTTCCCTAGCTGCTGGGAGGTCCACCTGCCTCCAGCCTCTCCTCACTCCAGGCCTGCCCCCACTCTACCAAAGTGATCTTCTTACACCACATGTCCGATCGTGTCACACCCCCCCCCCCACCATTCAATCAATTCCGGTGGCTCCTGATTTCCTCCAAGATCCAATACAAAACCCTCTGGCTTTTAAAGCCCTTCCCAACGGGCCCCTTCCTCCCTTTCCAGTTTTCTTCTGCTCACTCCCAGATCTAGCTCCCCTGGCCTACTTGCTGCTCTTCGCATTCCATTTGAGCCCTTCTCTCTGTGCTCTCCAGGCCTTTGCACTGGAACATTCTCCCTCATCACTTTCACCTCCTGGCCTCCTTTAAGACTAGTCTCAAACCCCTGCCCACTTTCTTCCCCTGTACTATGTATATCTTGTAGGAGGCTGTCTCCCCCATGAGAGCTCTGGGAGGGCAGGGACCCGGCCTGGCTTTTCTTTGTCCCCTCAGTGCTTAGCACATAGCACACACTCAAGAGATGCTTGTTGACTGCGTGACAGGCTCACATTCAAGAAGTGGCTTAAAGAATAGCAGATCAGATCAGCAAAGTCAGGGCCTAGTGCCCTGCTGAGTAGGGGGCAGGGAAGAAAGGCTGCAAAGGCTATAAAGGCTGGTAGCCATAGCATGCTAAGAGACCCAGAGGAAGGTCTCCAGAGAGTGTGTAGGAAGGCCTACGGGAGAACATGGCCGGCCAAGATGAGAAGGCATGGATGGGGCGCCACCTGCTCTGCTGGAGGAAGCGCCCACATGGTTGAGGTCACGAAGCCGCTGAAGCTGAAATGCCACAGAGGGACAAAGATGGACTAACAGGAAGCAAGGTTTTACAGCTAATTCCGTGTCTGCCGCTGGGATTCTGCCAGCAGCTGTCTATTCTAGGTCCTATCTTCCTGACCTTGTGTCCGGTCCAGTGAGAAGAATGAGGAGTCCTTCCTCTGGCATTCGGGCCAGGCATCTGGGTCCCACAGACCACCCAACCTCAAGCATGGGAGCTAGATGCCTGTGACGTGGGCAAAATACTGCTTAGCAACGTGTGCCCCCAACAACTGTCTGTTTTCTCCCCCAGATTTTCTCTCAGCCATGTGCAGAGCAGGAAGTGGTAAACCCCAGCAAAGGAGGGCCCTCATCTCCAGGCTCTGGAGGGAACCGAGGCTTTGCGTTGTTTTTTTTCCAGGCTCCCTACGTGTGGTTGGGGGTTGCCATGGTACTGACCAAGTGTGAGGAGGTAGAATCTGGCCATCGTCATCCTCTTCCTCCCTCGCTCAGTACGTGGGGAGTTACTCGAAGTGAACTGGGAGTTCATGATCACATAGACTCCCTTAGGGCAGGGATTATTGCTTTTGGGGGGCGGGCTTCAGTTAGCCTTAGCATCCAGCCCAGAGCCTTACACATAGTAGGTGCTTGTTGGATCAAAATGGATGAGTAGCAAGTCATGCTTCAGACACATATTAGCTGTGTGACTATGGGCAAGTCACTTAAGTAAGAAGAAGGCTGGCATATACAAAGGAGAGGAGGCCAGAGGGAAAAGGGCCCTTGGTTCAGAGTCCAGTGAGGCCCAGGCTCCAGGCCCAGCCTGGTAGTTTACTGGCTATGTGATTGACCTAAGCAGGTCATCTCACCAATCTAAGACTTTGTTTCCTTGTTGGTAATTCTGCCCTTTCTCCTTCCCTCCAAGGATTGGTCTAAACTTTAAAGTGTTAGGCACATGTGAGCTGTTACCAGCTACTGAGTCAAAAGGGCCATTGGCCATCATCCAGCCCCATTCCCTGTATTACAGAGAGGGCCACAGAAGAGGAATAAATTGGCCAGGTCCCAGGACTGAGCAGTTGAAATGTAGGAACCCCCAGAAATTTTTCTAGACAACAGCTCTTTGGGCTTCTGGGGCCTGAGTATGGTGCCCCTGTGTCTGACTTTGACCAGGATGGGGTGGCCCTGTAGCCACCATCCCTGAGATCGGAGCCATACCGAAAGCTGGTTCAGGAAGTGATCCTTGGTGACTTTGGTTGCACTGAGCAATATTTTTGTTTTGAGGTTGGTTGTGGAGCCAGGGCAGAAGTTGTTTCTGTTGGTTTTTTAGCCACCTTACAAAATGCTTCCTGGTTACACATCCACATGGGTAGAGCATGGTCCAGATCCATAAGCAGCTGAGCCTGGCCTACTGTAACAACAGCCCAGATGCCGAATATGTCTCAGTTCACCAAGTGTGTGGAAGTCATTGGGAAGAAGCTGATCATGCTGAGCGCAAGGATAAAGGCAACTGAGGCACTTCCTGCTGAGGATGAGAAACACACTGAGGAGCTCAAGGAACTGCTCCAGGAAATTAAAGAAAATGTCCTACTGAGTGGGACGTGAGGTGTACCGAGATGGTCATAGCTAAGGAAGGCTGGGGAGGGAGAGAATGTTAACCACTGGGAAGACCAGAGAATGAGCTGCCTCCCGAATGAAGAATTCCTAGGAGCAGAGATGAGGAGGGAGGGATGGGGGGGGGGGCAGGCTTGCGCAAAGGCACGGAGGCTGGCAATGGAGTACTGAGTATGGAGAACTGCTAGTTGTCCATTTGGACTGGAATGGAACATCCAATGGCAGCCCATTTGCAGAGGGCAGCCTCTTTTGCCATTTCTCCTGGGATGGCAACTAGAATAACACCTGAATATTTCTGATCACGTTCAGTTCAGCCACAACCATGCCTCCAACAAAGTCATGCTCATGCCTATGCACACATTCAGGCCTCAGTTTCTTTTAGGAGAGGAGAGGGCAAGCTGTGCTCCCTAGTTTGAGGAAATGAGCTTCTGTAGGGCCCATGTCCTTAGTGAGAGTCATCAGGTAATGAGGATTTAGACCAGTAAGGGCCCTTGGGGGTTATCTCAAGCCACCTTCTCCTTGAAAGAGGAGGAAACTGAGGCCCAGACAGAAGGATCTTACCCGAGGTCACACAGGTAATAATGGGTCAGGATTTGCACCCAGGTCCTGACTCCAAGTCCATTGCTCTAGCCATGGTAGCACACTACTTCTTCTGGGCCAATTGGCAGGGGTCCTTTTCACTGGGCCTCTAGAATACTGCCTGATGCATTGTGGGCAAGCTCCCCTGACCCTGAACTTTCCTCCCACCTCTGTCCTCTACCCATCTGAGAAAGCAGACCCTGCCCAAGTGCATCATGGCCTTCCTTCATACATGTTGGCCAATCTTGGCCACAAGACGTCCTTCCCCCTTCCTCCATGTCTTGTGGCACTAGCTCCCATCTCATTCCATACCACATTCTATGCTTGTTTTCAGGGATCTCAGCTTCCATGTTGGTGGCCCATATTGCCACTTAACCACATAGGGCCTTGGCTCCACTACCCAGCCTTGGCCACACCCCGAACCTCAGAAAGACCTTCCATCACCTCCAAGATCTCCAACTCAGCCACAACCTGGGAATTCTAGGCCCCACAGGCCACTCATTCACTGTGTGATCTTGGCCTATCCAAATCCCTTCTCTGGGTCTGGTTCTTCAGTGACAAAGTCAGGGGTCCCCACCCTTTCAGGTTCTTTGGAGAGGACTTCATAGAAGGTAAGATCAGAGTTGCTTAGATGAGAAAAAAGGAGGAAAAGACCTGCTCTGTCTTTCACTTCATTTCTGTTCAATTTGCTAGGAGTGGAATGCAGATGGGTGAGGGGCAGCCAGTGGCACAGAATGTCTGAGCAGTTAGGGATGGCAGTGGCCTGCTTCTACACACAGCCAACAATGGGACATCCAGCCTTGGCCTGAGGCCCTCTGGGATGGCTCTCACTGATGTGGAGCCTCAATCTGCCTCTCTGTGACCCCATGCCCTGCCCCTCCAGTGTCCCCCCACTTCTGCCTTCTGAGGCCAAGCATGACAAGTCAGAGCCTTCCTCCAAGCCTGTCCCCTGAGCCTTCTCCCCTCCAGGCCCAGCATTCCCAGCTCCTCCAAGCCATCCTGCCATGGCCTGACCTTGAGGCCCTTTCCCACCTGCTTGCCCCCTCCCGATGCTCTCCAGCTCAGCAAAGGTCTTCCTTCTTAAGCTGCACTGCCCCAAGCAGAGTAGAACCCTCCAGGCATGGGCTGGCCAGCATGGAGGACAGTGGGGGGGGGGGCCTCTCACCCTATGCCTGGGAGCTGTGGCCCAGAGGGCAGCAGCCTCCTGTTGGACCCTCCCAATCAGCCTGTGGTCCCAAATCAACAGCCCTGGTAACTGGGGTGGGGTGGGGAGCTGTGATGAGAAAAGCACAAAAACAGGAAGTTGGGAAGACCTGGGTCCCAATCTGACCTCTGACACTTACTGATTGTGTGGACTGGTCACCTAATCTCTCTGAGTCTCAGTTTCCTCATCTGTAGAGTAGAGAAAAGACAGCTAGATGGTACAGTGGATAGAGTGCTGGGCCTGGAGTCAGGAAGACTCCTCTTTGTGAGTCCAAATATGGTCTCAGACACTCAATGACTGTGTGACCCTGGGCAAGTCACTTCACCCTGTTTGCCTTATTTTCTACAATGGAGAAGGAAATGGCAAACCATTCCAGTATCGTTGCAAAAAGACCCCAAATGGGGGGCAGCTAGGTGGTGCAGTGGATGAAGCACCGGCCCTGGTTTCAGGAGTACCTGAGTTCAAATCCGGCCTCAGACACTTGACACTTACTAGCTGTGTGACCCTGGGCAAGTCACTTAACCCCCATAGCCCTGCCAAAAAAAAAAAGACCCCAAATGGGGTCAAGGAGAGTCAGACACTACTGAAAATGACAACAAAAACAAAATGGAGAAAATAATAGCACCTATCTCACAGGGTTAGGTTGTTGTGAGGCTCAACCAGGAGGGCGGATAGCTGCAAACTTTCCGGTGCTGTAGAAATAACAAGTATTATTTGGGAGATGTAAAGCAGCTGGTAACAACAAACTTGGGGAAGGACAATCTTGCTGAGCCATCCCCAAATGCCTACCACAATAGGGGCAGAGTGCTAGGGCCGAGAGCAACTTTCATTTCAAACAGCAGGGAAAGCCAGGCCCACCCAGGTTCAGTCCTGTCCAAGGTCACCTAGGGACATGTGAGTGACAGGGCTGGGATTCGAACTCAGGTCCTCCTCCAACACCAAACCCTATGCTTAGTGAGAATGTGGAACAAAGAGATTGGGATTGCAGCCATTGGCCCAAGGCCTTGGTAGGCAGTGGGAAGCCTCTGAGCCAAGGCTGGCTGGGCCTTTGTTGAGTATTTGGGGGGCTGGGTGTGCTTGGCAGGGGGAGCCCACAGCAGCTCCTGTTGAAGTTCAGAAGTTGTCCCTTCCACCTCCTCATGAGTATATCAGCATGGACATCTTCAGTGTCTGGAGGAGGTGGTGCCACCCCCACTGTGCATATGCTGAGTCTGGAAATCCCAGGCTCTTACCACAAGCCAGGCAGCCAGTGTAGAAGAGAGTAAGGTTTCCAGTGTGGGTGCCTGGTCATGACGTCAGCTTCCCCCTAGTGGAAGGCCTGAGTCAGCCCAGTCCTGGGGACAGACCAGCAAGGGCTGCCTTGGGGCAAGACTGGCCTCTCCTCTGCTTACTACTCACTGCTCTTAGCAACTTTCTCTATTGCTGAGATAGCCTGTCTAGGCAGGAAGTGGGCATGAGCTGGTCACCACTGGCAGGCATGACAAGGCAGCCAGGCCCAGCCCAGCCTCCCTAGAGCTGGCTGGGCCTCTTTACCAACTAATGCTCCCCAGAGACCCTGCCCCAAACCTGTGTCTGTGGCCTCTTCTCCTCAGGAGCCTGGCCAGCTCTGCTCTTGGGAGTCTGCCAAAGAGAATGCAAAGACCAAGATGCCTCCTCTGGGAAGCACACTGGATGTGCTCCGACAGCCCCTCCAACTAACAGCGGGGAACTACGGCAGAAAAGTGACTAACCTGTCCATTTTCTTTGAGGCAGAGATCTCACTATGGGGCATACCGGTGCCCAAGGAGGTCCCCGAAGGAAAGGTACAAATGCCCCACAATATTCCTAGCAGGCCCCATCGCTGGAGCAAAACAACTGGAAACAGAGTTAGCGCCCATCTGTCCAGGATGGAATGTTATCACACCATAAAAAAATGGCAGCTAGGAGGACGTCAGCAGAGAAACATGGGCAGCCCTGGCCTGAAAGGAGCAACACCCAGTGGCAGCTAACATTCCTCTTTATCTGGCATTCTCTTGGGCTCCAGGCTGCCTTTGCTGGCCTTTAACCTGGACCTTAAACTCTATCCCTGCTTGCCAGGTAGCCCCCCTTTGGATCTGATAGCTTGGTGAGGGACAAATGGAAAGCCCTTTGCCTGAGTGAAGAAATACCAGATGGGGAAGGCAGTTCAATTGAAAGGCAAGAAGATCTGGGTTCTAGTCCTACCTCTGACACCTACCTGGACAAGTCATTTAAGCTCTCACAATGCTATTAGAGGGAGTTTCCTCACTTGGGGGTTCCCTATACCAATGAAACCTTAGGACCAATCCTTCTTCTCTATGAATTGAAAAAGATCTGGAGGTCTCAGTGGACTTCAAGCTCAGTGAGTTAGTACTATGAATTGGCAATTAAGTAAGTTCATGTAGTCTTAGGCTTCAATAAAAGGAACATAAGTATATAGTGTGTGGCAAGTACATAGGCTGCCATCCTCTACCAGACCACATTGAGAATGTTGGGTTCAGGTCTGGGCACTACATTTTAGGAATGATATTGACAAACTCGTGAACACCCAGAGGAGATTGACAGGAATGAAGACCATATGATGGTTGGTTGAATGTTTAGCCTTAAAAAGAGGTTGGGGGGCATCTAGGTGGCACTGTAGATAAAGCACTGAGCCTGGATTCAGGAGGACCTGAGTTCAAATCCAGATTCAGACACTTGACACTAGTTATATGACCCTGGGCAAGTCACTTAACCCTCATTGCCCTGCCCCACCCCCCAAAAAGGTTGTGGGGGGTGGGTCATGGTAGCCAAAAGCTACATTGGCACTCAGTGTCTTTGTACATACAGTGGTCCTGCATAAGCATGGGTTGGACCAGATGATCTCAAAGGTCCCTTCTGTGATCTTGTGAATATGATTCATTGATCACTAGCATTACAATAGCTCATCTCCCAGGTCTGCAGTAAAGATCAAATGTATAAGAAAAAAAAAAAAGGAACACAAACACCAGACCCAGACCTAAATGGAGATGAAATCCAGTGATGAAACCCAAAAGAATGAGTGGTCAAAGAACAAATCATGGAGACAGTTCATAATAACGGGAAAGACAATGATAATGATGAGACAAGTACCTACCTTCTGGGATGCAGCCAGAGCAAGCCTCAGGGGAAGAACAGTAACCCTAGAACTGGCCAAATAGAAAAGGAGAGGATTAATGAATAGAATGTGCTTTTAAAAAATGAGAGGGGGCAGCTAGGTGGTGCTTCAGTGGATAAAGCACAGGCCCTGGATTCAGAAGAATCTGAGTTCAAATCCAGCCTCAGACACTTGACACTAGCTGTATGACCCTGGGCAAGTCACTTAACGCTCATTGCCCCACTCCCACCCCCAAAATGAGAAATCCAACAAAGAACACAAGGTAAGCACAAAAGAGAAAATCTTGAAAATTAGCAGTTAAGTAAGTCACTTAAAAACCAACAGGACTATGAACCAACAGCCAGCTAAAAAGCTGGTTTCTTGAAAAGACTGCCCAATGACAAACCTTTAGCTGACCTGATTAAAATGATGGCAGAGAATCAAATGTTTAAGAAATAGTTAATTCTCCACAACTGTCAAGTGAGAAGTGGTTCCTGTAAGTGGGAGAAGGTAAGGGTTGGGTATGCAAAAGAATGGGCCAGGAGGAGACTATAAGCTGATTTACAAAGACAGTACCCAATGTCAGGCATATATTGGGCTCAGTGTCATGGCACCCTTCAGGGTTATGTTTTATTGTACTTTTATTTATTTTGTTAAATATTTCTCAGTCACATTTGAAGCTGGTTCTGGAGGTACTTGGGAGTGTTGCCCATGTGGCCCTCAAGTGTTTGACACCTCTAGTATATATCATTTTCCTGGCCATATTCATCACTCTGTATCAACTCTTAGAAGTTTGTCCATGGTTCTCTGAATTTCTCATATTTATTGTTAACTTATGTAGCAATAATATCATATTACATTTGTAGACTACAGTTTGTGTAACCATTTCTCAATCAATGGCCATCCTCTTTATGTCTGCCCTTTCACTACCACAAAAAGTGCGGCTATGAATATTTTTAGATTATATGGTACCTTTCTTTCTGTCTTTGAATTCCCCAAAGTACGTGTAATTGGCACAGTTCTGAATCCCCCACATAGTAAAAGAAAGAAGTCATTGGACCACAGAGACATGGGCATGATTACATCAAGCAGGAAGTGCTTATGTGTGTGTGAAGGGGCTCCCTGTCACTGGATTTCCCAAGAGCCATGTGCATCCCCAAGAGCAAGGGGGAAGTCTCAGAATGGCAGAAACTAAAAGAGGACTAACTCACATCCAAAGTTAGTATATCCCAAGGATCCCCACATTGGTGATTACTTCCTTGGTTTCACAGGGGTCTAAACTGAAGGCACGTGAGCAAAAAGGCATCAATGATCGCCTAGTAATGCCTGCTTTGAATAGATAGGTTGGTTCAGTCTGTATAGGGCTGGTCATGAAATGACCAAAGCAGAGGAAATTGAGCAGGACCCTGGGCTGACAGGGCCAGCTGAGGCACCAGCCCTCTAGCAGCCACCTTGGGGCAAATTCCTCATATCGAGGGGCCCTATTATGCTGCTCTCTGGTCATATTCCTGTCAGAGCTGATAGTGTTCAGGGACCATCCTATCCACCCAGTACCCGAACAAGAATCTTTACTACAACATTCCCAACAAGTAATCAGCCAATTTTTGCTTATGAACCCCCAGCGAGGGGGAACCCATCTCCTGCAGAGGTGGCTCATGCCACTTTGAGACATCTCTCATTGTTGACAAGGATTTTTCTTGTTATCATACCGAAATTTACCACTTTGAAAAAGCAATGGCCCACCTCCCTGCTCAGGGCCGGTTTAGCCCCATGGGATAGATCTCATTAAGCCCCTTCTGAAACCAGTTGACATAGCCAGCTGTGTTCCAGTGGAGGTCCTGGGTGAACAGCTGGAAGGCATGCTCTTTCTCCTAGGACTTCTTGCCTTGGGGATCCTCAAATGCCTGCTTGAACTCTAGTCCTGGTCCTACTTAGGCAAGACTAGACAAATTAGGCAGCACTGGCTAGGTTCAAGAGGCTTTGAATAAGCTTATCAAGAAGCAGACACAAACACTCCAAGGGGAAGTCCTCACAACTCAGTTCTATAGAAACAGGAAACTTGGCAACCGGCTTGGGTTCCGCTGCCTTCCTCCAGAAGACTGGCCAGGCACTAACGGCTTCCTCTGGCGGTCATCTGGAAGAATTGTACTTGTGGATGGAGTGTGGCCTCCAGCCTCAGTGGCTGGTGCAGGCCAAACATTCCCACTTCCTTCAACCAATCTCCTGTGGCCTACTTAGCAGCCAGCCCTGTTACCAACTCTGTCACCCGAGTACACGTGTTCCAGCCTGATAATGCCTCTATTATTTTGTTTTTGTTTTGTTTTGGGTTTTTTTTTTTTTTTGCGGAATAGTGAGGGTTAAGTGACTTGCCCGGGGTCACACAGATAGTAAGTGTCAAGTCTCTGAGGCCGGATTTGAACTCAGGTCCTCCTGAATCCAGGGCCGGTGCTCTATCCACTACACCACCTAGCTGCCCCTGACAATGGCTCTTTTAGAACCTGGTCCCCAGAATTGGAACCCAATCCCCCTGCTGTGGTCTGGCCAAGGGTTCTTCTTCTGCTCACTTAGCTGCCAAGAGGGCAGCCTGAGATCACTCTGGCTTTCTTGGATGTTGTGTTACCCCCAGGGGTTCCTGTAGAGATTGTAGTTCAACCAAATCCCAAACATGAACCACCATGTCTTAGCCATTCTACAGTTGGTTTGAAAAAATTCTCCCTGTGAGATGAAAAACCCTAACACTAAAGCCCTCACAAGAGTCTCATGGACTAGATAGGAACGAGTTGACTTGGTGATTGCATAATTCGGTTGATATGATGAATGATGAAATTCAAGGAATGCTAAGTAACTGATTAATGTCACCCCAGAGAAAGGGCCTAGGGCTTCATCCTGACTAATGGTCAGCGATGACTTGGAGTATGTAGATTCTCATGCAGGGGAACAGACATGATGAAATTGGTGTTTTAGGAAGAATCACCTTGCAACAGCAGACAGGTGGGATCAGAGAGGGAGCAAGGACTGGGAAGAGGAAGTGGTTTGTGGAGAAAAGTTATGAGCTTTACAGAGCAGCCATTTCAATGGTAGGGGGGAAAAACTAGAAATCAATGCTACATCCCCAGTTGGGGGTGCTGAATTTGGTAGCCATCTCTCTCTACTTGGCAATTCAGTCAACTATTTGCCAATGAAAACATTTTCCAAGCTCTTTTGGCCTTCTTGGTTTGTTTGTTTGTTTGATGCTTCATCCTGTATTCAGACTCCATCAGTTCTTTCCCTGGGGATGAATAGCATTTATCATCATAAGTCCTTCAGCGTTCTCTTGGATCATTATATTGCTGAGAATAGCCAAGTCATTCATAGCTGATCATCTTCCAATATGCTGTTACTTTGTACACAGTACATTTCACTTTGCATAAGTTCATTTAAGTCTTTATAGGTTTTTCTGAGATCATCCTGCTCAACATTTCTCATAGCACAAAAGTGTTTAATCATAATCACATACCACCATTTATTCAGCCATTTCCCAATGGCCTCCTTGTAGCAATGGATTTAGATCAGCTTTGCTTCTGGATAAAATTATTATAAGTGGTACTGATGTCATTTATCTTGCCCCTTTCCCTTTTTCTAAATTTTCAACAGCTTGTTTAAATAATTCAATGTTAATCTTAATTATATACTATATCTTTTTTCTTATTACTATTCTTCTTTCTTATTTTCTTATTACTATTCTTTCTTCTTGTTTATTGTAAATTCTTTTTTCTTTTTTTGTGGGGCAATGAGGATTAAGTGACTTGTCAGGGTCACACAGCTAGTAAGTGTCAAGTGTCTGAGACTGGATTTGAACTCAGGTACTCCTGACTCCAGGGTCGGTGCTCTATCCACTGCACAACCTAGCTGCCCCAATATTCATTATTATTAAGAAAATAGAATTGTTTGCCCAGGTGAGCCTACCAAAAGCTTACTCCATAAGGTAGTTATTGTTTGAGCTTGCCACGCTGTTCTGTTTACTGGTGGAGGTTATTTTTCACTAGGAGCTCACTGCTTTGGGAGTGATCTATTTAAGGCTTCCCCTTGAAGCTGCAGTTTGTGAGAATAACGTTGGCTCAATATATTACTAGAATAAGTGGCTGGCCACCAGAATCACCAAAAGGCTCAGGAGGCCTCACCCAGGGGTTTCTGTCCAAGAAGGAAGTCTTTGATAAGGTCATGATCAAGCACAAAACCCATCATGAGACATCCTTCATGTGACATCACCCCAAATGGGTGATTGGATTGCCTTCACTGGAGAGTCACAGATCACAGGTATTGTTTGATTCTCTAAGCAGCATGGATGCTGAGCACAGGCAGCTTAGGGCAGAGACAATCAGGCACACCCTCCTCCTCTCCGGAGACACGGGGTATTTCAGGCGATGCCAGACATAGCCACTGGACAGGGTAGTTTGGATGAACGGGTTTTCTTTGTTATTATGGGAAATTACTATGGTTTAAAAAGACTAAAGCACCCATCAGGCCTTGTGAGAAGCTGAGAAACTCGGTTTGGGGCATGTTGCATTTGATATGCTGGAGGTGTCCTCTAGACAGCTGAAACAGCTGGAGCAGAGAGCAGATGAAAAGCCCATCCTGAAGAGGGAGGTTTGGGAAGCCTAGAAATGTCTTTGCTGGAGCTGGAAGTGACTTCAGAGATGACCCTGTTTTCAACCATCTGAGTGGTGATGGGATATGCCCACAGTCACCTGCAAAGTTAGTGGCCAAGCTGGTACGGGAATCCAGGGCTCCAGATATCCCAGTTCAATGTTCTTCACTTGTAGAGAGGTTAGGGTTCAAGTGTGGGGTAGATGAACAAATGAGTGACTCTTGTTTCTTCACAGAGTCCCAGATCAAGCACTGCCTGGTCCAGGAAGCCTTTCCTGATTCCTCCGCTTGCTGCCACCTTGCTTGCGACTACCTTCCTCCCTGCCCCTCCTCAGCCCCCAACTCCCCACCACACAACTACCTCGTATCTGACTTCCCTTGGATAGAGTTTGATTCATTCTCTTGATATTGATGCTAAATATACTTACATCTATGTCCTTGTCTCCTCATTAGAACAGAGGCTCCTTGTGAGCAGAGATTATTTCATTCCTTACACTTGTATCCCCAGTGCCTAGCAGAGTGCCTGGCACACAGTAGGTGCTTGACACTTGACTGATTATAGTCTATTATAATATTAGAGAAAGGCCACTCACACATTATAGGTGGGAAGAGGAGGTAGAGATGAGAAGTGAGAGGAGGCAAGAAAGGTGAGAAGGAAGAGATAGCGGCAGCAGGGAGGTCATGAGGTAGGCAACAGGACCATCCCACATCATGCTGGTGACATCTGGGACAGTAGCCATTTCCCAGGGGATTTCCAGGCCTGAGCAGAAGCAATGTCATTTTAAAACTCATAGTTCAGAGAAACTTCCTTTGGTGAAGAAGGAAAGAGGAAGCATCACCTTCCTTCCCCCTGTTCCGCCATCACCCAAATTCCCAACAGTTGCCTAGAAGGAGAGCAGCCTTGGGGAGCTGGTTTCTGGAGCCCTGGCATCTACAGCAGTTCTCTGCAGACTGGACCATCTGGGGACTGTGGGCCAGGCCCCAAATAAGGCAAGAGAAGGGGATGGAGGAAGACAGGGGAGTCTCATGTGTGTGGTATACTAAGCACGCTGCAGTGCTTTCTCAGTTAAGGACTGGGCAGAAGAGAGGGTACCAAGGCTACTGTTCTGAGCCACTGTCAGAGCAGAAAAGGAAGGCCCCTGGCTACCCTGGGACCCGAAGACTGTCTGCTCTGTACTCTTCGGGGCATGGAGACTGGAAATGACTCCCCCGTCTGGAGCCCCAGTTCCAATATCTCCCCTATCACCAAATGACTTACCAGACAGCTCACACTCATGATCTCTCCCATGAAATCCCCTCCCCTCTTCCAAAGATCCCTGTTTCTGTTAGACACCAACATCCTTCCAAGTTTGTCCCTGACTCCTCACTTCACATCCGGTCAGGTGTCAAGTCTTGCTGAAGGGAGAGATCCCTTCACACAGCTACCATCCTAGCTGAGCCCCTCATCATCACCTCATTTCATAGTCTTTTCAAGAGTCAACAAATATGGACATCCTAGGACTTTTTTCTACCATGCTGCCCATCTAATCTGAAAGTCTCTGAGATAGTCTTTGAGAAGCTACCATGTGGCAAATACCTGGGGGCCAGAGAGCCACATTTGAGTCCTGACTCCCTCACTAGCCTTTCTGAGCCACGGTTTCTTTTTCTGTTCAATGGGGATGATAATACTTGTCTACCTACCTCCCACGGCTGTGATGAGGATTCACTAGGGCAACATGGGAAAGAGGCTGCAATGGGAGGGGGTGGGGACATTACCAAACTCTAATTGAAAAGGAGAAGTGCCGTCCATAATGAGAGCCTGAACGTCTGCATGGGGCTGTGAGTTTGGGGATTGTGCCTGAAGAGACCAAAGGCTTTTCTTCCTTTCAGGAGCTAAAACTAAATAGCTTAGACTTCAGAAAAGGAGGCTGAATGGAAGGAAACATAAAAAAAAAACAATTTTGGTGGTATAGTACAAAAGAGGGCCTATGTATGCCAAGCCAAGTTCTAGCTTTTCCTCACCCAAGGCCCCATGGAATTCCTAGCTGTTCTTTGTCTTATGTCCAGCCTCCGCTCTGAGGGAAGTCTCTCTATCCTCTGATCTCTCAGCTGACATTGGGAGGCTGGTTAGTTTAGGTTGAGCATGGGACTAATCAGGTCATGAGTCATTTTCTTTCATAGGATCGAAAAATCATAGACTTTGAACTGGAAAGCACCTTAGAAACAACAAGTCCAAACCCCTCATTTTACAAAGGAGGAAACTGAGGCTTCAAGCAAGGAAGTAACATGCCCAAGGTCAGGCAGGTAAGTAAGTGGCAAAGCCTGGATTGAAAGCCAGTGTTCTTACCACGGCACCACACAGCATTTATTATCAGGATTAATTAATAATAAATCCAAAAATATTGTCTATAATATTATATAGTTTGTATCATTAAGAAATCATTATTGGGGGCAGCTAGGTGGTACAGTGGATAAAGCACTGGCCCTGGATTCGGGAGGACCTGAATTCAAATCTGGCCTCAGACACTTGACACTTACTAGCTGTGTGACCCTGAGCAAGTCACTTAATCCTCATTGCCCCGCAAAAAAACCCAAAACAAAACAAAACAAAATCGTTATTAATAATAACTCACTTTCGACTTTACAAAGTGCTTTCCTTACCACAACCCTGGGAAGTGGGAAATCTAAGTGCTCAGAGAGGGACAAAGCCTTCTCCCTGACTCCAAGTGTCTAGATTCCAAGGCTAGCGCCCTTTCTTTCGAGTGTGCCAGTTAAGAAATATGAACACAGAAGGACTGCTGTGCTGGGTCAGACCTGTGTTGCCTGCAGCCCCAAGTTCTGTTTCCAAAAGAGGTGGTCCCAAGGGAAATGTTTTGGAAAGCCTTGATTGTCCATCCTGTTGTCGACCTTAACAGCTGGATAGATGCCAGCCTCTCTCACTGGCCATTTATGGCTCCATTGTTCACCAACACATCCAAGTCTTTTTAAAACCAATTTATCAGAGAATCTCAAGGTTGTCAGGATCCCATGACCTTTGTGGGACATAGGTATTTCTGAGAGAATAGGGAAGAGCTCAAAAGGTATTACAAAAGGTGAAATTTTCTGGTTTGGGAACACAGAGCTATCTCTACCAAAACCTTTAGCATTCTCTGAACCTAGGACCTCAGGCAGCTCTATAGCCCAGTCCAGCATATAGAGCTATCCCAGGGGCACACAAAACAGGAGAACACAAACACACCGGGAAAGCCATCCAGAAACAACATTGAATCACTCAACTGTGATGAGTCACTTGACAAAATGTCTACCAAAAATTCCCAATTCTTCTAGTTTCTATGAGTTGACTTCAGGCAACTCTAACATGAGAAAGGGTGGTACCTTCTTCAGTTCGAGGCAGTAGAGCATAATAGTTCCTGAAGTTTTCTCAGTCATGTACAAATTGATTTGGCATAATCTCAACTGGAACCTCACTGCTACAAGGCAATCCTTTTATACCTCCCCAATGAACTCACTATCCCATTCACCACAGTGGTTTGTCTAGGCCATTTCATTCCTCCTCAATCCTCCCATTGGCTCTTCCTCCCTCCCAGCCTCTCAGCTAAAAACCTTGCCTCATATTTTAATGAAAAATTTAAGGTCATTTGCCAAGAGCTCCCTTTTCTCCCATCTTCCTCATCTCATATCACTCAGAAGTCTTTCCCCATTATCTCTTCCTAAACTCTTTTTTTTTTTTTTAGTGAGGCAATTGGGGTTAAGTGACTTGCCCAGGGTCACACAGCTAGTAAGTGTTAAGTGTCTGAGGCCAGATTTGAACTCAGGTACTCCTGAATCCAGGGCTGGTGCTTTATCCACTGCCCAACCTAGCCGCCCCTCTTCCTAACTCTTATCTCACATGAAAAGGTCTGCGCCATCACCATTCTTCTTGGCTTATGTCTTGCCACTGGACTCCAGTGACTCTGGAGGAGACAGTGAGGCTGATGACTTTGTGAGTTATGATTATTTCTTTCTCTTCCCCGACCCCCCCCCCCCGCCCAGGGCAATGAGGGTTAAGTGACTTGCCTAGGGTTACACAGCTAGTAAGTGTCAAGTATTTGAGTCCAGATTTGAACTCAGGTCCTCCTGAATCCAGGGCCGGGGCTCTATCCACTGTGCCACCTAGCTGCCCCGATGAGGCTGATGACTTTGCACAGCCCTGCTTCACTTAAATACAATTCACTTGCAAGTCAAGACATCACCCTCCTGATATCATTGATCCTCTTTGAGAACGAAGGATGAACAACAACAACATGAAAAGGTAACCCTTCTCCTTGCCAAGGAAATCTCCTCTACACGCATAAGTGATACCATTCCATCTAGGTTTCTCCAGCAGGTTGTTCCTCTATTATCCCCACTCTCTCACCAATCTTCAATCTCTTCCTGTCTACTGACTGCTTCTCTGCTGCCTATAAACACAAGCATGCCACACCATCCTCAAAAACTCCCCCACTGATCTATCCATCCCTGCTACTAATAATCCTATATCGTTCCTCTCTATTCTGACTAAACTACTTGAGAAATCCATCTACAATCAGTGCTTTCAATTCCTCTCCTCCTTTTCTTTTAACTCTCTACAATCTGGCTTTCCCTTTCATCATTCCACTGTAGCTGCTCTCTCCAAATTCACCAGTGATCTCCTAATTGCCAAATCCAGTGGCCTTTCTTCAGTTTTCCTCCTTGACCTCTCAGCAATCACCCTCTCCTCCTGGATACTCTCCCTTGTCTAGGTTTTCCCAATTCTCCTCCAATATGGCTGATGGCTCCTCATTTTTCTTTGCTAGTTATGCCCATTAATCAGGTGTTTCCCCCTAGGCTTTGTCCTTCAGTGCCCCTGGGATGATTCTGCTTAGTTAGATACCCAGTGATAGTGATAATAAAAATAGCTAACATTTCTATAGCACTTACTGTGTGCCAGGCACACACATCGTAAGCTAAGTGCTTTACAATTGTTATCTCATTTGACCCTGACAACAACCCTTCAAGGTAAGTGCTATTATTATCTCCATTTTTTTTTTTAGTGTGGCAATTGGGGTTAAGTGACTTGCCCAGGGTCACACAGCTAGTAAGTGTTAAGTGTCTGAGGCTGGATTTGAACTCAGGTACTCCTGACTCCAGGGCCAGTGCTCTATCCACTGCGCCACCTAGCTGCCCCTATTATCTCTATTTTATAGTTGAGGAAACTGAGGCCGAGAAGCTAAGTGACTTGCCCAGGGTCACACAGTTAGTAAATGTCTGAGGTCAGATTTGAACTCAGATCCTCCTGACTCCAGGCCCAATGCTGTGTCCACTGTATATGTTTTAACAATAATAATCGTTCAAGTCATGAGATTCCAAGCCATTGGGCTCCTTGCTGAGTGATTCTCTAAGCATTTGTTCAAGTCCCTTTTGAATATTTCTCTCAGTGCCCCTTTTCTCCAGGCTAAAATGACTTTTTTAAAGAAAAAAATTATTCTAAACACTAAGAAAGGGGTATTTCCACATACACACAGAAGAACACAAAAGAAGATTCTTTATGATACCATGACTATCCATTAGACCATTGGCTTTTTGAAGCGTCTCATAAGCTCCATACATTTGGTTCAAAACTTGCCTGTCCTTCCTTCTGAACTTTTATTTCTTCTCTGCATTTTAAGAATATTACAGTTGTTGAACCATATTATTTCTTTTGTTTTTGGTGCTGTTGTTTTTTTCTATTTTGAGGTTTTTCATCATTGCTCTGATTTTTCTCTTATAACATGACTAATGCAGAAATAGGATTAATGTTATTTTTTATGTGCATATATATATATATAAAACCTATATCAGATTACCTGCTGTCTAGGGGAGGGGGGAGGGAGGGGAGGGAGGGAGAAAAATCTGAAATTGGAAAGCTCGTATAAACAAAAGTTGAGAACTATCTTTACATGTAACAGAAAAATAAATAAATTAAAAAAAAGAATATTACAGTTGCTAAAGGGCAGCTGGGTGGCGCAGTAGATAGGGCACTGGCCCTGGATTCAGAAGGACCTGAGTTCAAATCCAGCCTCAGACCCTTGACACTTACTAGCTGTGTGACCCTGAGCAAGTCACTTCACCCCAATTGCCTAAAAAAAAAAAAGAATATTACAATTTCCCTCTGGTTTGGGGAATTATTATTGCTAAGACCCCTCACTCACTGCCAATTCAAAAGTAAGAGAAAGAGAAAAACAAAAACCTTGTAACAAATAAGCAGAGTCAAGCAACACAGTGGCCATATCCAAACATGTCTGACTGTGCCTGGAATCCGCTGCCTCTCTGACCGATCGGTAACATGCTTCATGCCCTCCTTCTATTGATTATTTTCTACTTATTCATTATTTCATTTTCATTTCTTTATTTATGTTGTTAGTTATTATTTATTTCCTAGATATATTTACATATAGCCTCTTGGAACGTAGTTGTTTGCATATTGTCTTCCCCTTAGACTGTGAGCTCCTCGAGGTCAGGAACTGTCTTTTGTCTTTCTTTGTAGCTTTAGCACTTAGCAAGGTGATTAGCCCATAGTAGGTGCTTAATAAATGCTTATCAACTGCCTTAACTTTTGCGGAAGTGGTTGATCATTGCACTCCTGCTTCTGATTGACTTTTTGTGTATTTCTTGGGCAGGATAAGTCATTTCCCGTGATTTCTCTTCAGATTTATTGATCCTTATTTAGTCTGGCGTGAACTTCGTGGTTTTCTTGGAGTAGGCATGTGACAACTAAGCAGTTTACTTCCCTTTCAGGCAGTCATTTTGGCCAGAAGTCCAGGATGGGTCTTCTTCACAGGCTCTCAGGGTCAGAAGGGACCGCTGAAGCCATATAGCCACATCTGTCCCTGAACACGGGTCTTTCTACAACACCCCAAAAAGTGCTCATGCAGTCTACATTTGAAGATCTCTTGGGGATGGGAAACTTACTACCTTCTCAGGCAACCTATTCCATTTGTCTTTTACATTTGATTCTATTTATCCAATTAATTTGGACACAACAGATACTTCCCAGTGTGCCCCTCTACAAGACATCATTTACCTGTTCCCACTTTTGGATTAGCTCTAATTGCCAGGAAATCTTTCCTTACACCAAGTCTAAGTCTGCCTCTTTGCATCTTTGAGCCATTGTTTCTAGTCCTGCTTTCTGGAGTCATACAAAACATGTCTAATTTCTCTTCTCTATCCCCTGATTTAAAAAATCAGGGAAGGATAGAATATACTTCCATCAACGATGGCTAAAATGAGCTCCTTTAGTGACAAAATCTTGCTAATCTTCTATTACATAGACAAAAATCATTGTCATGATCCCTGACCCCACTGTCAAAATGAGATATAGTTGATCGTGGGCCTTTTTAGTTGACGGTGGGCCAGTCAGTGAAATCCACAAGGTCATTTTATTGCTTCGATAATGAAATTAACATCTGAGTACTTTCATCTTGTTCCTCACCCCACAATAAACAAGATGGTCAAAAGATCGATTTATCTGCAAGCATTCCGCTGCAAATCCAATTCTAAGGATATACTCTTCTTAGAACTGTGGGTTAGGCACACCAAGGGCCTTTTAATCCTCCCAATGAGGCACTTCATTGATTTCCTGACTGGATTGGCTGCCAAGAAGACAAGAGTTTTAGGAAGTTACTTCTGTAAATAATAACTCCCATTTCGATAATAATAGAAAGTAATGACTCCCATTTCCATGGCACACTTGGAAACTTACAGAATGTTTTCCTTAAAACCACAAGAACCCCATTTATAGATAACAAAGCTGAAATTCAGAAGGGGATGAATTGAAAGCCTCACTCAAGGTCACCCAGCTAGTGGCCATCCAGGATTCACACCGGACTTTCCATTTTTGATAATCCCTTTTCACCAAATGAGTTGGACTTGACTGTGGGATCTGGGGGCCCTGAGTATAGTCCTTAACACTAACAAAATTGGGCATCTGCCCCTAAGAAACATATATAATGTAAAGGTTCCAACCCTTTCATCTACTTTTCAGCTATTTGTTTTCATCAAATTTTCCCATTTTAAATGTTATTGATGAGTACTTTTCTATTGTGTGATTCTTCCAACTAGATCCTAACAGACAAAACCCTCACTCTTTCAAGTCAATCAATAAACATTTTTTTTAGGTAATTGGGGTTTTAAAAAAAAAAGAATTGGGGTTAAGTGACTTGCCCAGGGTCACCCAGCTAGTAAATGTAAAGTGTCTGAGGTTGAATTTGAACTCAGGTCCTCCTGACTCCAGGGCCAGTGCTCGATCCACTGCGCCATCTAGCTGCCCCATCGATAAACATTTATTAAGCACTTACATACAATGTGCCAGGCAGTGTGCTAAGCACTGGGAATACAAAAATAGGCAAAAGACAGTCCCTGCCCTTGAGGAAGTTCCACTCTAATGTAAACATATCTATACAAAGCAAGCTACATATAGGAAAAATAGGAAATAACTAAAAAGTGCTAGTTATTGTCTATAAATAATGTTACTGTTGTGAGATGAACTAAGTTGAGTTCTTTGACCATGCCTAAGGAGGAAAGTCCTAGTTAATGTTCTATATTGACCCTGTTGGTTGGTTAACATTGTTTTCTTGGGTCCATGTGTGTGGTATGCACGTGCATGTGCATGTGTGTATGTACATGTGCACGCATGCACACACCTCCACATCCTGCAGACTTCTTATGATAGAAAAGATGGATCAGCTTTTTACAATGCCGTTCTAGACAGAGGAAATCAGGCTAAATGGGCTAGACATTGTGCGTCTATTTTTAGGAACTGTTACATCATAATCATAAGGGCGTATGCTTTTGCTTACTCCTGTCTCCATGCCTGAAATGTCTTCCCTGCCCCCTTCTCCAGCAAGATGTAATGGGAAGAAAAGCACTAGATTAGAGGTAGGAGGCCTGGCCTTGAATTCTGGCTCCGACACTTATTAATTATTTGACTATGGGAAACCACTTACCTCCTCTGAGCATTAGTTGCCTTATCTGCAAAAGTGTTCATGGTGCCTAGAGTAATTGACCTAGTGCCACAGATTTAGAGGTGGGAGGGACCTTGGAAGTCCTTTGTTCCAGTGCCTACACAGACTCACAGGGTTACTGGGTTCAGACCACCCCAGAGACCTCCAGAAAGGACTAGAGCAGATTCTCAGGAATCTTGAGCTGTATTATCAGAGAAGCTTCAGGGGTTAAGGATGAATGAAATAGGGGGAGAGCCTAGCACCCCAGACTGTTTGGACTCTATGCAGATGATTATGTTCACATTTATGTACCACGTTTGAGGCAGAACACTGACGAGCACAAGTGTGCCCGCCAGCATGGTGAAAGGGCTCAAGGTCATACCATATGAGGATCCGTAGATGGAGATGGGCAAGAGAAGAGTCTGGGAGACCATGAGCGCTGTCTTCAAGTATTTGACAGACTGGCATGGGAAGACTTATTCTGGCTTATTTGGTTTCAAAGGGAAATAAACCAGGAGCAATTGGGGGATGAGATGCCAAATGGGGCAAGTTGAGGCATGAGGTCAGATAAAACTTTCCAGGAGAGCTGTGTCCAAAAGCAGAATGGGATGACTTGAGAGGTAGTGAGCTCCCCGAACCTACACAATGTCATTTAGAAGCTAGCGAACCACTAAGAAGAAATGTTGTTCAGGGGATTCTTCTTCTTCAAGTGTGGGTGGAACTAAGTGGCACATCCATCTCAGGCCTTCTGGGATTCTGGGACCTTGTCTTACTTACTCAGTCTTGTTTTCTTTCCATGTGGCTTCACACAACGCCGACCATGGAATGGGTGCTCTATCAAGATTCAGTGGTCGGTTGAAAACAATCACAATTTCATTGCCTTTGGCCACCAATCAGCCTTCTCCTGAAAGTCATTCCTGGGAGCCAATCTCAAATGGATTTAGACCAATCTTCTGATGGCCCCAAAGTTCGAAAGATCTTAGTCCTCTGATAAAGCACCATTTATTCCTTATCTGTGGCCACAGTTGCCCTTCTGTAGGAGACAGGTTTGGTGATGCTCTGTCTCCCAGCTATATAACAAGCAGGACCTATGGGAGTAGCCACACACGAGTGCACAGAGGGAAGCCTCTGGTTTTGAATGAAATGAAGGGGCATCTTGGTGTATTCATGGAAACACTTTTCTTTCAACCTTTAAAGACCTGGCACGAAGGTTTGTAGCTTCCAGAGTGCCTTTCTTCTGGGTCAACATGCTTTTTTAGCTACCTAGTTTGTCAGATAAGCATTCAATCTATGTCATGCATAGGATGGTGTGGGGCAAAATACTGTAACCCTCAGGCAACTAGGTGGCACAGTGGATAGAACACCAGCCCTGGAGTCAGGAGGACCTGAGTTCAAATCCAGCCTCAGACACTTGACACTTACTAGCCGTGTGACCTTAGGCAAGTCACTTAACCCTCATTGCCCCCCCCACAAAAAAAGTTTAAAAATTTAAATTTAAAATTAAAAAAAATACTGTAACCCTCCTCTTCTTCCTCTTCTTCCTCCTCCTCTTCTCTCAGCCCACATCCACAATTTCTTCAGTGCTTCATGGTTACACAGGCCTTCTTGCCCTGGCTTCCTGCTCCTCACATCAACCATGGAAGGCAAACATCATCTGCATTTTCTTACCTTCCTTTGTTAGAGATCCTTAAGTGAGGCTGGAGACCTTTTTGTCCAGGGTGTTAGCCTTTCCAGCTCTGACTGTGGCTTTTCTTAGTTGACTTAATCTCAGATCACAGCAGTCCTTCAAGCCTTAGTTTCTTCTTCTGTAAAAGGAGAATCCTAAGGCCTGTTGTGAGGCTTAAATGAGGAAATGTAGATAAAGCAACATGGGAATGTCAGCTGTGGCTCCAGCCCTGGCCTCCAGAAGACCTGGTCCTGCCCATGACACATACAGCCAGCTGACTCTTTTTTTTTAGTGAGGCAGTTGGGGTTAAGTGACTTGCCCAGGGTCACACAGCTAGTAAGTGTCAAGTGTCTGAGGCTGGACTTGAACTCAGGTACTTCTGACTCCAGGGCCAGTTCTCTGTCTACTGCGCCATCTAGCTGCCCCCAGCTGACTCTTAATAGCCCAAAAGGTACAGACAAGTAGCATCTGCACTGGCGGCGAGTATTTCCAGACTGGGAGTTGCCAGTGAAATCATAGTGAATTCACAGAAGCAGACCAAACGTGACAATATGACGACAGCACAACATAGAACAATAATTACTCTAATTCACTTTGGGCAGCTGAGGTGCTCAATAAGTATGTGGGGCCCGAAATTTGGCAGGGGGTGGGGAGGCTGAGTCAGCAGGTGATTCCAGGGTCCACCCAGGCCCAGCAGTGGTACAGTGAGGAAAAATGTGTTCAGTGTGCAGTGTGAATACAACAAGGACCTGGAGCTCTCTGGGCCTCAGTTGTCTTTGCTGTAAAGGGACTGAACTAGATGACCTCAGAGGGCCCTCCCAACTCCAAATCCAGAAACCAATGGCCTTGATCATCCACCAAGAGCAGAAATAGATTCAGGATAAAAACCCTCTTCAACCTGAGGAAGAGGTTTCCTTTGAACAATACAGATGTGCAGGAAACAGAGAACAAAAGCATTTTAGATGGTTTCTATAAAAACAGGTGTACTAAAGTAGAAAGAACACTGCCAGATAAATAAAGAGGCAGCTGGGTGGCGCAGTGGATAGAGCACCAGCCCTGGACTCAGGAGGACCTGAGTTCAAATCCAGCCTTAGACACTTGACACCTACTAGCTGTGTGACCCTGGGCAAGTCACTTAACCCCAATTGCCTCACAACAAAAACAAAAAAAGAAAGGAAGGAAGAAAGAAAGAAATAACACTGCCTTGGGATCAGAATACCTGGCAACAAGTCCCTGCTTCCTGGCTTCCTGGCTGTGTGACCTGGGGCAAATCTACCTCATTCTCTTGACCTGTAAAATGGGCCTGATAATCCCTATCCCTTTACTTCACAGGTGTATATATATGTCATTGTGCATCCAGAACCCTTTTATTGTTGCCCAATTTTTCACAACCCCCACATTCAGTTACATTACTGAATAGGCCATATGGGGTCACAGCCACATAGTTTGAGAAGCTTTGCTCTAGCTTGCCAAAGTCCTTCCTGAACAGTGGCCCCAGAACTGAATATAATCCCCCCAGAAGTGCTTGGAGCAGGGCAAAGAATAAGAGGCTGATCCCCTACTTGCAGTCTTGAAACATTCTAAGATCGATCACATACAAATTGCCACCTAGTTGCACCTCAGGAGCCCTGGATTCAGAACTGGAATTGGAATCCTGGCTCAGTCACTCGGTCAAGTCATGGAATCTGTCACAGCCCCTGTTTCCTCAGTCATAAAATGAGAGGGCTGGACCCAAAGACTTCTTCCAAGGCTACTTCCAGCTTTACAAAATCAACAGTCCTATGATCTATCATTCATCTTGTACTTGTGAAATTGATTTTTTGGACCTAAGTATGGGATTTTACATTCAGCAGAGCTGGTGCTCAGTGAATATTTATTGAGTAGCCTGATTACTATCAGAGAGGGCTGTGTTTGAGTTCATAAGACAAGTCACTAGCAGGGCCAGAATTAGAACTTGGGGTACGAAGCCTCCAACTCTGCTGCCAAACATAATTTCCCCCTCTTTGGCCACCCAAGATCCTGATATTGTTTTCTGAGAAGCCTAGGATGATCTGCTTCAGAAAGGCCACAGGCCCACGTCAGTGCTCACTCATGTGACCAGCTGCATTCCCACTCTCTTCCTGGCCTGTCTCTTCCTTTTCCAAATATGCTGATGTGGAGTTTTTTAAGTACAGTGACCCTAAGTAACTACTTAAGGCTTAGCAAAGCCAAGCTCTCCTCTGCCACACACAGAAAAGTGTCATCGGGTCAATGGCATGTTCTGTCCCAACAACACTGAAGACTGTGGCTAAGAGCCTCGTTTCTTTATCACAAAGGAAATGATGCCTCAGTGAGAGTTGTGTGGGTGCTTGTGGGTGGGGAGGAGGAAGCAGGATGTGAGGGATGTAGGGCAGGAATGAGCCCAGCATCAGGGACCATCTGTTTTGCTTCATTGGGGCCTGGACCTTCCACGTGTCAGGGAGCACCAGCTGACCTAGGGGACTGAAGTGTCACTGCCTACAGGAACCATGACCTTGGCCTTGTGCTCACTGACTGATCTCAGAGCTGGCCTTTCCAGTCTCACAATAGAAGGTCAAATGCCACTGGCATTTGCCAATTAAGCAAATGTTTATTTGGCACTGTTGGAGCAAAGGCTCCAGCCCTAGGGTTATGAAGCCCAAAATGCCATGTTCCCTGCCCCCAGGAAGCTTCCATTCAATTGGCCAGGAAATATCTTGCACAGGAAGACTCAAGGTGCTAACACCTAAGTTGAACCTTGAAGGAAGACAAGGATGCTGAATCCCCAAAGGAGGGACTGTTTCTCTTGGCAACAGTGCCGCCTTGCCTCCTGGAGACCCAGAGCCCTGACGCTACCCACTCAGGAGGGCTTCAAGCTCCTCTTGCTCTCAGAATGCCCTCTTTGCCTCTGTCTCTCTGTCTCTGCCTCTGTCTCTCTCTACCTCTGTGTCTCTCGGTCTCTGCCTCTGTCTCTCTGTCTCTGCCTATCTCTGCCTGTCTCTGTCTCTGCCTGCCTCTGCCTCTCTCTCTACCTCTGTGTCTCTCTGTCTCTGCCTCTCTGTCTTTGTCACTGTCTGCCTCTGCCTCTGTCTGCTTCTGTCTTTGTCTCTGCCTCTGTCTCTCTCTACCTCTGTATCTCTCTGTCTCTGCCTCTGTCTCTCTCTACCTCTGTGTCTCTTGGTCTCTGTCTCTGTCTCTCTCTATCTCTGTGTCTCTCAGTCTCTGTCTCTGTCTCTCTCTATCTCTGTGTCTCTCTGTCTCTGCCTCTGTCTCTCTGTCTCTCTGTCTCTGCCTCTGTCTCTCTCTACCTCTGTGTCTCTCTGTCTCTGTCTCTGCTTCTGTCTGTCTCTCTCTACCTCTGTGTCTCTCTGTCTCTGTCTGTCTCTGCCTCTGCCTCTCTCTCTGCCTCTGCCTCTCTCTCTACCTGTGTCTCTCTGCCTCTATCTCTCTCTGTCTCTGCTACTGTCTGTGTCTGTGTCTCTCTCTGCCTCTGTCTCTGTCTCTTTCTCTGTATCTGCCTCTGCCTCTGCCTCTCTCTCATTAGGCCAAACAGAAGGCTGGCTCTCATCTTGCTGACAGGCCTGCTGATCCATTGTATCTGGAGGAAGTTACTTGGACCTGATCTTGCCCTATTAAAAATTCTCCATCCTCCCCCTCCCCCGGGGCCCCTCCCCTCTTATTCTGTTCCACTGCACTTGTCTATTCCTATTGACTCCCAGGCCACCCAGTGTTCTCTCCGCACTCCCCGCTTGCATTTAAGAGAAAACTCTGTGCACTCATTACCTCCACTTCCTCTCCTATCTCTTTCTTGTAAACCCTCTGCCATCTGGCAGCTGAAGTTCCCCAGGACCTCGAAGTTGCTCATTGTGACGGCTCTTTCTCCGCTCACTCGCCTTGCCCTCTCTGCGGCCTTGGATACTGTCCATCGGACACTGTCCATCACCTTCTCCTCTTCTCACTCCCTCCCATCTGGGTTTGGATGCCACTGCTCTCCCCTGGCTTTCCTCCTCCTGGTCAGACCGCTTCCTCTCAGTCTCCTCTGCTAGCACTAAAGCTACATTGCGGCCCTTAATCGTGTTGTTCCTCAGGGTTCTGTCCTAAGTCCTCTTCTTTTCTCCCTTGACTTTTTCAGCTAGGTGACCCAGTGGTTAGAGTGCTGGGCCTGGAGTGGGGAAGACCTAAATTCAAATCCAGCCTGGGCAAATCACTTAACCTATTTGCCTCAGTTTCCTCATCTGTCAAATGGGGATAATAATAGTGCCAATCTCTCAGAGTGGTGAGGCTCAAAGGAGATCACCATAATAAAGTGCTGATCACAGTGCCTGGCACATAGTAATCTCTGTAATAAATAATTATTCTTATTATTTTCTTCCTTGGTAACTTCACCAAATTGCACAGGTTTCATTATCATCTCTAGGCACATGATTCCCAGAGCCCTCTCTGGAGCTCCAGTCTCTCCTCCACGCTTCAGTCTGATACCACCAACTGCCTGGTGGGAATCTCCAACTGCATTTCCTGGCGAGATCTCACACTGAAATTCAGCATGTCCCCAGTGGAGTTTGTTATCTTCTCTCCTCCCCAAACCCTCCTCTTTTCCCCACTTCCCTCTTTCGGTCAAAGGCCCCATCACCTTTCCAGTGTGTCAGGCATGTAGCCTTAGTTTAGTGTCCCAAAGCTGCCATGTGCAGTTTCCAAATCTTGCCATTTTTCTCTCCATTGTATCTCTCCCATCTGAGCCCACTTCACTCACCCAGCTCCCATATTAGCTCAGCCCCCCCCCCCCATTCCTCACCAGTATTGTCATTTCCCCAGCCTCCTCATTGGTCTTCCTGCCTCAGTTCTCTCCCTCCTTCAGTCCACCCTCCCTGGTACTGGGGATCAAGTGATTTTCCTTAAGCACAGAGCTGATCATTTGACGCCCTTCCTAACTCAATTCCAGTGGCTTCTTGTTGCTTCTATTTAGCTTCCAGCCACGCTCCCTGCTACATCAAGGGATCCTCCAGATGAGCCTCCTCCCTGTTCTTCTCACATAATGCTCCATCTCCCACCTCCATGCCTTTGCAGTGGCTCTCCATCCTCATCCTTGCCTCACAGAGTTTCTCTCTTCCCTTAGGATACCGTGTCAGCACTCGCTCCCTTCTACAAGAAGCCTTGTCAGATCCTCACCCACCAGGACTAGTGGCCTCCCTGTCAAACGACGTCATATAGAAGGACTTTGCAGACATTGTGTTTATTCACTTTATACTATGGATGTATAACCAGATATTTCTGTATATGCTTCTTGGCTTCCCCCATTCATATGTTAGCTCTTTGAAAGTAGGGATTGTTTCAGTCTTTATATTTGTCCCTTCAGCCCCTAGCACACAGTAGGCACTTAATTACTGCTTGTTGTTGTTCATCTTTCCTTCTCAAAGAGGACCAATGACATCAGGAGATTTGCTGATGAAATGGAAATGTTTCATTGTTGACCGATTGATGGGTTGACCTCCCACTTCACTGATAAGATTGAAGCTATCTAGGTAGTTAGTAAGAGCTATCTCTACTTACCTCCTCCACTCATTGAAACTTCTCATCATCACCACCCACTGTTTACTCCTTCCTTCTTCTCACAGAGGGTGAGAAATCCCTCCTCCACTATGAGGTTCATGCCTCTCCCTGTGTCATTACGGGCAGCCATTCCTGCCTCTTCAAGGACACTGATAAGGCATTCATCCTCCTTCTCTCCTGTGTCTTTACCTCCCCCTCTCCTTCCTATGCCTATGCTTAGGAACCTGCTTGAGGCTCCCTGGTGCTAAGAAAAGCTTGCCCTTCACTCATCTCCACCAACCAGCTACCATCCCACTTCCTTCTCTCTCTTGCCTTCATTATCCAACTTCTTGGGGAAAAAGTCTATACTTGACACTTTGGCATCCACCCTTATCCACCCTATTTACCCATCTCTGGGTAATCTGGTTTCCATTTCTGCCCCATCTCTGTCTCTGTCTCTTTTCTCTGTTTCTGTCTCTCTCTCCTTCCTCTCTCTCTTCTCTCTCCTTCATTTCTCTCTTTCCTTTCTTTCCTCTCTATGCTCTCTCTGTCTCTGTGTGTGTCTCTGTCTCTCTATGTGTCTCTGTGTGTGTGTCTCTGTGTCTGTGTGTGTTTCTCTGTCTCTCTATGTGTCTGTGTGTGTGTGTCTCTGTCTCTCTATGTGTGTGTCTCTCTCTGTGTCTGTCTCTGTGTGTGTCTCTGTCTCTCTGTCTCTCATTTCCCAAGACCTTCCAATAGCCAAATCCAAGGCCCTTCTTCAATCTTCACACCATTTGGCTTCCTTGCAATTTTTGACACAATTGCTGATCCCTCTCTACTTCTCCTCCCATGGCTTCCTGTTTTTCTCCCTCCTTTCTCTCTGCTTCTTCTCTGTCCTCTTCATTCTCTTCCTGACTCCTTAACAGAGGTGTTCCCCAGGGTCTCTCCTTGGTCCTCTTTCTCTTTTCTCTCTGCAGTTTCTTCCTTGGTAAGCTCACTCCTTGCCAACTGTATAGCTGCTAAGTACCTAACTGCAGGCCTCTGCCCCAAGCTCTTCCCTGAGACACAGACCCTCATCTCCAACTCTCTCTTACAGAGGTACCAAACGCAAAGTGGGGCGGGGGGGGGGGCAGCATGCATGCTGCCCACAACACTCGCCAGGGCTCCTAGAATCACAATCAAATGGACCCGATATGGTTTGAATGTGTTGATGTGTTAATAATAATAAAAAGAAATATATAAACATGTAGTTTTCTAAGTCAATATGCAGCCTGCAGGGGTCCTTATGTATGGTTTTGTGGTCCCATTTCTATGTGAGTTTGACACCGAGCTCTACAAGACCTCAAACCCAACTCATCCCAAACCAAACAAACCTTCATTATCACCTGCTTACACCGTAAGAATAGTTCCTTCCTCCCAGCTCTCTCTGCCTGCCTTTATCCGACTGCTAGAATTCTCTCCCTTATACATAGAATGGGTGATAATAATAATAATGGATGACAGAATGGGGCATGATAATGCCCCTGCTCAACAATCCTCAGTGACTCCCTATTGCCCACCAAGTAAAGTTTCAAGTTTTCTATCTGACATTAAAGACTCTTCGTATTCTGGTGTCTTCCTAGCTTTCTCGTCTTAACTCATATTACTCCCCTGCATAGTGTCTAAACCACAGCTAAAATGGCCTTGCTGTCCCCTGAATATGGTGTCTTCCTTCTCTGCCCCAAGAGGTCTTTCCTGGTACTCTCAGTTAGTAATGACCCTGGTTACTCTGACTACCCAGAGAACTTAGTTGGTCCCCCTCCATGCATTTGTTAGGTATCCATGTCATTGCCCCATACGAGATGGTAAGCAGCTGTGCTAGTCCCAGCATTCCATTGCACAATGGCTCTTTCCTTGCCCTCCAATGAATAGTTAGTTGCAATGAATCTCTAAGTGGCATAAGTTGAGGCGGGAGGCCCTTTCCTCGGCTTCTTTCCAATCCCTTCTTCCCCCTCAGATTCAGGCTGCCCTGACTCCATTTCTAGGGTAAAGAGGTAAGGAATGGGATCCTCCCGCATCTTAAGCCAAGCCAACCTTTTAATCCTCAGGTTGTCCCACTTAGAGTGGTGCTTATTTGGGGGTTTGGTTCTAATAGCATGGCATGGAGTCTGAGTCAGGAGAGACCTGCGCTCAAATGCTGCCTCTATGGCATATTAGCTGTTTGAACACAAGTAAGTCACTTAATGTCTGAGCCTCAGTTTCCTCATCTGTAAGCTGGAGAGAATAACGTAAGACTTCCTTCGCTGAGTTTGTTTTAGGCTCAAATGGAATAGTGTACGTAAAGCCCTTTGGAAACCCTCAAGTACCACAAAAGTCCCAGTCATAATAATATATATCATAATACAATATAAATTCTTCCCATTACTAACAAAAAGTAGAGTACATTGACAGAAAGACTGAAGAAAACCTCTGCAAAGTTCTCACTGATCCTTAGACAGCTAGGGGGCACCACAGTGGACAGAGGGCAGAGCCTGGAGTAGGGAAGACCTGAGTTCAAATCTGGCCTCGGTCACCTACTAGCTACTGTCTGCCTTAGTTTCTTCAACTGTAAAGTAGGGATAATAACACCTGCCTCCTAGGTGGTCGTGAGGATTAAGTGAGCTAATATCTGTAAAGTGCTTAGCACAGTGCTTGGCACATAGGACGCTCTCCAGAAATGCTTCATCCCTCCCTCCTCACTGTTCTCTACAGCTTCCCCCCTCCTACTCTTGGACAGCTCCGCTAGTTAGGAAGTTTGTCTTTCCATCAAGGCTAAGTCTGCCCCTCTGGACATCCCCCCATTGTTCCTAGTTCTGCCCTCTGGGGCCAAGCAGGACGAGCCATTCAGTCCCTCTTCCAGGGGGCTGCAAACCCACTTCTCCTGGAGTGGCCCAGGCCCCAGCGACCCACCCCGGGGGCCCTTTGGAGTTTGTATTGAAGTGTTCCTGTTTTTTCTGGCTGGAGCCCCAGCAGCTCACGCTAATTTGTATGTCTATTGTCCTAAGCCTGAAAGAGAGCTTGGGCTCAGGGTCAGCCCACGGGGAAGGGGGCTCCTTTTCTGCTTCTCACTGACCTCAGGAGACTGGCAGCCACCCAGAGGGAAAAAACAAAAAACAAAAATGTGTTTGTTTGGGGAATGAGAAGTCAGGTGGAGCATGGTCTAGCCTTCCCCTACAGGAAACCGAACTGGAGAGTTTATATTCTTATATTTATTTCATTCAAGACAGGCACCTGAAAGCCAGAGGACTGATGTCCTGTCCAGCCTGGATTGCAATGTGTTGTGTATGCGTGTGTGTGTGTGTGTGTGTGTGTGTGTGTGTGTACCTGCGTTCGTGTGCCTGTGTGCGTGGGCGTGTGCTCGTGGGTGTGACAGGACACAGGAAAGCACAGTTGGAGCAGGGAACTGAGAATGGCTTGTCCTCACCGCAGTATCTATGGGGTGGGAGGAGGAGGTCCCAGATCAGAATCATCATCACAGGGCCATCACAGAGGCTCAGGGCTGGAAGAGGCCCCAGAGGCCAGCGAGTCCTGCTCCCTCATCTTACAGAGGAAGAAACTGAGGCCCTGAGAGTTTGTGAAGAACCTTGCCCAAGGCCCCACAACTGGCAGATGGCCTAAGTAGGATCCAAGCCCAGGTCTTCCTGGCTCCAAGTCTAGCACTTGGTGGATTTTCTGTGGACCCCTGTGGTATGCCATCTATAGATGTGGGTGGGGCGTGCCTTCACATGACAATACCTTTTATGATGACAATCACTCTATCAAAGTCCAGGGGGGTGGGCAGTGCTAGCCGGGGATGTTCAGCAAGGACTTTCTGTGCTCTGAGATGGTGAGGTCACTGGATTGGGCCCTGAACTGCGGCCTATGGCATATAATAGCTCCTGGGGCTCAAAGAGGGAATAGAGGCAGCCTCGGGTCACAGGGTGACCCCACACAGAGTCAGTAGGATGATCGGCTTTATGTAGTGAGTGGCGTTCTCTTATTATTATAAGAATATCTACTTTCTAGCCTTATTATTGGAGCTCACATTGCTGGAGTGCTTCAAAAAGCTTAGGAAGCATTTACCTCTATTTTACAGATGAGGAAACTGAGGCTCAAAGAGACTGACTTTGTGCAGGCCTTTATGACTGCAAGTTTAACACTCTACCCAGCATGCCACATTGCCTGTACTTCAGGCCCACTGAAATAATGAAGGATTAGAAAGGCCCCAAACAGCTTTCAAGCTATTGCTTACTATAAATGTTCTTCCCTCTCATAGAGGAGATCCAGAGCAGAGTCCAAAGCACAGTAAGATTCCCTATAGGTCAGAGATTTCAGGGGACCCAGGAACTTGAATGGGGAGAAACCCAACATTTTTATTTTTATGAGTTTTTGGTTGCCTACATCTTTTGTTTTGTTTTGATTTTTGTGGGGCAATGAGGGTCACACAGGTAGGAAGTGTCAAGTGTCTGAGGCTGGATTTGAACTCAGGTTCTCTTGAATCCAGGGCTGGTGTGCCACTGTGCCACCTAGCTGCCCCCCTACATCTTTCTTTACACTTCAGTTAAAAATGAACTCCTGAGAAGGGATCTAGGTTCTTCTTTACTAGTATCCCCAAGGGGTACAGGACCCAAGGAAAGGCGAAGAAGCCTTTCCATCCTCTGGATGGTAAGGTCTTCCCAGTACTTCTGTTCCTAAATGGGACTCACAACCACTCCAGAGTTCAGCATAACTATCCTCATAGGAAAAACCAAGTGGATGCAGAATGTCTCTTATCCAGCCTAGAATATGTGCAGTTGGATGGGTGGCCCATCAGTCCAGATACTCTGGACAGTTCTAGCAGATGGACCATGAGTGGGGCTCAGAATTTACTGGACAGAGGAGAGATGGCTGCATTGCCCTTGGCAAACTGTGTGGTAGTTTCACACTTTTCCCTGGAACAAAAATCCATCCTTTTAAGGCCAGAATTCCTTAAGGGATGCATATGGCTGCTGATCATAGTAGACCAGAGCCTCGAAAGGATCAGACCTGCTGGTCACTCAAAGGATAATGAACGGGCATATGACAGGTATAAATTAATGACAGAATAGGCAGTGATGACTTATATGCAAGAAGTGACCTAAAAGATAATCCAAGAGATGTATAAACAGAAAAGGAGGTAGACTGGTCATCTACCAAGGGTGATGAAAACCAATAGGCCAGATCTCAAGAAAGGCCCATTGTGGAGTCTTTGTGAAGGACAGGGACAAGAGGGAATAGGGTGTGAAGGTGCAGATGGCTTGTGATTTGAACCCACAGCAATGGGACCTATGTCTCCTGCAGCAGCAGCAGTAATAGCTCCTACTGAGAGCTAGCTGGCCAGTCATTGAAGCCTTGCTGAAAGATGCTCAGACCATGGTCCAGAAACAAAGCCAAAAGCACCCACCTTGTGTTCATGTTGACCCTCTGCTTCTGACCTCACTCACAAGCCTGCACTGATGTTGTCTTGGGTTGTTAGGGGATGTTTCTGTGTCCTTCCACCAGGTGGCAGCAAAAGCATATATCACAGTCATGAGTGTGTTCTCAAGCTCAGCAGCCCCAGTGTACCCTGGGAGAACTCAGGAATTACTAAGTAGGGATGCAGAGTTAAGGGCTGGAAGTGCCTGAGAGGGCCTCATTTTCTAAAAGCCCAAAGAAAGAGGGAAGGGGGGGGAAGTGTCCAAAATCACACAAGCACTGAGGGGAGAGCTATAGAATGGAGGTCCCCCCTAATTCTGAGCCATGGTACTATTGGCCTTTTTGTTTTTTTTTTTTCTTAAAGAGCAGTTCACCCCCTGGTGGCTAAGATGGTGATGGCCTTAGACAGCCAACACCCAGTCTGTCATTGTTTCCAACTTGGTAGGACCTGGGGGAGTTTCAAAGAGCCTGGTCCCCTCCACCCCATGGTGAGCCTCACATGAGTGGATGCAGAGGCTGATGAAGGCCCAAAGATTTAGAGGTGGAGGAGGTCCTAGTGGCCCAGCAAGGCAGTGGGTAAGATGAAATTGTAACATGTTGATACTTCATTGGAAGTCCACAAGCATTTCTGAAAGTAAGATCTATAGGTATTGGGCTGGACAGTGTGTGTGTGTGTGTGTGTGTGTGTATACACTCACGGGTATGTGCTAGGAACTGGGCATACTGAAATGCACAAGAAACAGTCCTGGCTTTCAGACTTGGATCAAGTGTGGCAACATGTCCCTCCTACCTCTTCTTTCCCCAAGCTAACCTCCTGGCCTGGCAGGGCCTGCTTTCAGCTAGGTTGTAGCAGGAATGAAGGAACCCTGACTCTGAGGTTTGAAAAGAAGACTTGGGGGTTTTCTTGGCAAAGGCCAAGGCTCTCTTAACCCAAGATAATCTCCCTTTTGTGACACTTTTTTAGTGTAATCTCAGACTTTAGAGTTGGAAACTACTTTGGGGTCCATCTAGTTCAGTCCCCTCACTTAGGATCAGAGGGAATTTTATGGGTTCTTTTTCGTTTTGGGGTTTTTTTGCAGGGCAATGGGGGTTAAGTGACTTGCCCAGGGTCACACAGCTAGTAAGTGTCAAGTGTCTGAAGCCAGATTTGAACTCAAGTCCTCCTGAATCCAGGGCCAGTGCTTTGTCCACTGTGACACCTAGCTGCCCCAGTGATATATTTTTTTTTGTGGCGCCACCTAGTTGCAGAGGGAATTTTATGGATGAGGAAACTGAAGTCATAGAACCAGGTCCGTTTTTCCAAAAGCTAATTGGTGTTGAGGTGAACAGGAGACCTAGAGTGTTTTCATAGCTTCACCCACTCTAGCCTGCTCTAGCCATGTGGTGTAATGGCCAGAGGTCACCACTAGAGGTCAGGAGATCCTTCTAATTGACATGCTAAAGACGGGTGGGGTTATCACCACAGAAGGTTCAATGGTAGAGGGAGGAACTGAGCTGGGTTTTGGGACTGGCAAAGCTGACCGAGATGGCCAAGATGGAGGGAGTCTAGAATGGGGAGCAAGGACACAGAAGGGCAGGGCTAGGGCACTTCCAGCACATGATGGTTTCCCTGTCTCTTTAACTGTCTCCTCTCTATGCACCCCCCCCCCCCCATGGGGGTGTGTGCCCCTTGGCTCTTTCCTGGGTCTGCTCCTCTTAATGCAGGTGACTCCCGAAACAATGGCTGCAGCCCCAGCGTCTCTCTCGGGTTCTAGGTGTGCACTTCTGGCCCTTCCTCACACAATGTCTCCTGCTGGCTCTCCTACCCTGATTTTGAACGCCCATTGTTCAAAACCAAATTCACCATCTCTACCTCCTGAAAAAGCAGCTGGATAGAGTGCCAGGCCTGAAGTCAGGGAGGTTGATCTTCCTGAGTTCATATCTGGCCTCAGTCACTTTCTAGCTGTGTGACCCTGGACAAGCCACTTCACCCCATCTGCCTCGGTTTCCCCATCTGTAAAGTAAGCGGGAGAAGGAAATGGCAAAACCACTTCAGTATCTTTGCCAAGAAAACCCCAAAAGGGGTCATGGAGAGCCGGACACGACTAAACATAACAACTTCCTGAAATGCAACCGGGCTTGTTTGTTTGTTTTGTTTTGTTTTAGTGAGGCAATTGGGGTTAAGTGACTTGCCCGGGGTCACACAGCCAGTACGTGTTAAGTGTCTGAGGCCGGATTTGAACTCAGGTCCTCCTGACTCCAGGGCCAGTGCTCTATCCACTGCGCCACCTAGCTGCCCCGCTTTTTTTTTTTAACCATTTCTCTTAATGATTAATAATTATTGTTCTGATCAGCTCTCTAGCTGCCTGCAGGCAGCTAGCTTTAGGCTGTGCCTGGCCTCAGGAAGACCCTCTAAGTTCAAATCCAACACTTCACTAAGCTGTGTGACCCTGAGCAAGTCTGTCGGCTTCAATTTCCTCAACTGTAAAGTGGGGATCCTAATAGTACCTACCTGGCAGGGCTGTTGTGAGGATCAAAGAAGATCATTGGAAAGGGCTTAGCCCAGTGTCTGGCACATAGAGGTACTGAAGAAATGTTTCCCTCCTCCCCCTTCTTTCCTCCCCCAAGTTTTAGGTATCTACTCTACTTTCTTCCTCCCCCACATATAGCAGGGTAAGTACATCTATATGCCCTGTACATATGAAGTAAATGACTTACCCACAAGCACACAGCTAGTCAGGGTTTACAGCAGGATTCACACCCGGGTGTTCCTGACCCCAAGTTCAGCATTCTCCCAATTGCTCCTCTAAAGCCCACAGTCTCTGAAACTGAAATCCTACTGTATAAACATCACAGCAGCCTTGACAATTAGTCTGGGGCTGAGGCTCCCTCGGAGCATCACTATCCGTCCTTCTGATCAGCCTAGACCTAGCTCCCTCAACCTCTCGGGCACCCTGGGCTCTTTGCTCACCCTCCTCCCCTACATTCAATGAGTGGCCAAATCATGTCTGTCCCACTCCCATCTCTCTCCCATCTCTCCATCTCACATTCTCATTGAGCCCCTTAGACCTTAGGTCTACAATCACTGGGGGATTACTTCCTAGCTAGTTTCCTTGCCTCCAGTCCCCCTTCTCCAATCCATTGTCCCTGCAGTAGCCAAAAGATTTTCCCTGTGGCATGGTTCTGACCATTTCACTCCTCAGCTCAAAGATTTTCAGTGGCTCCCTATTGTCCATAGTACAAACAATAAACTCCTTAGTCTAGCATTTCAAGCCCTCTGCTCCCTTGCTCCCACCTGCCCTTGTAGCCTTATTTCATCACACACACCTGCATTCCAACCCAACTGCATTACTAAGTGTTCAAAGCCAGTGATCTTGCATGGAACATACTGTACTCAGCCCTCCTCCTCCACCTGGGAGTAGTCTTAATGGCCTTCAGGTGCTACTTCCTCTTTTGAAGCCTTCCTGCACCCCTACCCTGGCTGGGCTCTCTTCTTCCTCCTCACTTCCTCCAACACTTTTGCTCATGTCTCCCTCACCCAATTATGTTTGTCTGCATCCATGTTGTTTCCCTTTGGCAAGAAGGAAGTTCCCTGAGCACAGGGACTGTTTTTAGGTTTTTCTTGGTATCCCCAGGATCTAATACAGTGCCTCCCAAATAGTGGGCCAACTTAATAAATGGTGTTTGGATTTCAATAGAACCCAGAAAGAAAATAGAAATTTTCCATGAGAATATATGTTGAAATTATGCTATGGGGCAGCTAGGTGGTGCTTCAGTGGATAAAGCACCGACCCTGAATTCAGGAGGACCTGAGTTCAAATCCAGTCTCAGACACCTGACACTTACTAGCTGTGTGACCCTGGGCAAGTCACTTAACCCTCATTGCCTCATTAAAAAAAATAAATACAATTATGCTATGACCAGCTCCAGAACTTTAATGACTGGGTTTATAAATAGTCTAGAACAGGGCTTCTTAATTTTTTTCCACTCTCGACCTCTTTTCACCCGAGAAATTTTTACATGACCTCGGGTATATAAGTATATACATTTTGGTTGCTGCACATTCAGAAACCTTTTACTGTTGCCAAATTTTTTGCAAACCCCACATTCAGTTACATGACTCCATATGGGGTTGTGACCCACTATTTAAGAAGCTTTGGTCCAGACCACATTAAATCTATTCTTTCCATACAGGCTCACGTGTCATTTCTCAAGCAGTCCCTAAACCTGTGTGACTAGTAATAACTAGGGCAGGGCAGTTGGGGTTCTGACCCAGGGTGCCAAAATTTAGAGGGCACTGAAAATACCATCCTAAGATATATTTCCTCATCACCAGTAGCTGCACCCCAGTTGAACTTCCTGTCCCAGGTACAAAAACTAGTTAAAACTCTGTGGGACTGTATCCTGTATCAAGATAGGCTGCGTGTATTGAATACAAAGTTTTCCAGACAGCATAGGATAATTTAAAGTGATCACAGTAAATCATGCTTTACCTGGGCAGTGCTTGAAAGGAGTAGAGGATGACTCTGATATGGCAAACCTATGGAACTAGAAGGAGGGTGGTGCCTCTTACAGAAAAAGTTTGGAAGATGGGTCAGTCTTTGGGGAAAGATAAATTCTGTTTGGGGCAGTTGGAGTTTGAGATTTAAAATGTCCCATAGGCAGTTGGTGATGTGGGATTGGAGCTCAACAGAGCTCAAGAGAGGTTGGATTTGGAATATATTCACATCTGGGATCTCTAGAGATACATATGCATAGTTAGTGGGTTCGACATGAAGCTTAGGCAAAGGAAGGAACCATCCAAACCGATAGGAAGAAAATCAGGAGAGAGTAATGTCATGAAAATCTAGAGAGAGTGATCAACAGTGTCCAAGGTTGCCAAGAGGTCAAGAAGGATGAAGAACAAGAAAAGTCCATTCAGTCTGGCAATGAAGAGATCATTGGTAACTTTGGAGAGAGCTATGTCAGTGAAATGATGAGGTTGGAAGCCAGACTGCAGAATTAAGAATCGAGAGATGAAAGGAAGTGATGAAAGGCATCACCTGTATGTGGTTTTAGCAGAAACGGGGAGGAGAGATATAGGATAATAGGGAGTAGGGATGGGCAGCTCAAGGGAGGGTCCCCCCCAGATATGACAGCCATATTTGTAGGCTGGGACCTGCCAAGGAGTAAACTGGGATATTTATTACTGGTAGAGCATTGCAGGGCAAAGGTACCATAGGATCTTGGGTTCCAAGCTGGGAGGCCCCTCAGAGGCCTTGGATGTCAAACCTGTCCCTGTAAGGAAGAGAAGTGATGCTGACCATTTGAAGTTTGCTCCGAGGCCTGCTGGCTTGAACACCCCATACATTTCCACCTTATCACTGCTGTTGTTAGAACTAAAACCTGTTTTTAGAACACAATGATTTCCCTTTGCACCCGGACCTTCTTTAATGAGTTGGCTTTAACTTCCACATGCATAGACAGAATTTACTTGCACCATCATTGTTTACCACACATTGTATCCCACTGGGATCTGCCCATTCCTGCTTTTGGACATCCATCTTCTTGATGACCCAGCATATGATCCATGTTCCCATGTGTACTTGAAAAGAATGCACCCAATGCAGACTGGTCTCTGTCCTAGCAGGGAAGGTCGAGGGGCTGGAGGAACATGGGCCGCCTCCCAGCTTATCAGACGGAATGGAGTGTTCCTTTCAAAAATGGCAGAAGGACGTCAGTGTGAAAACAAAGATGTAGAAGGACGTGAGGAGCCAAATCCTGGAGGCACAGAGGGGAATGGGAAGAGCCAGGGCCCCGGAACGCTTGGGGCAAAGGGCAAAGGGCGCCGTGATCCAGAAGGAATCTTCCTTTCTCCTCCCAAGATCTTCCCCTGCCTGACCTCCATAGGGCCCCTTCTCAGGGGCTTGCCCTGGGCCATCCTACTGCAGGGTTCTCTCCTACTGGAGGACTCTCCTCTGTGCTGCCACCCTCAGCTGTCCTCTCCAACTGGACCTGGCACAGTCTTTTAGCTATTTCTGCTTCTGGATATCAGGCCCTCCTCTCTAGAAGAATGTCAGCTCCTAGAGGGAAGGGTCTGTCTTACGTTGGTTTGTTTTTTGCCTGGTATCGAGCACTGGTCCTGGCACAGAGCAGGTACTGAAGAAATGCTTGGTGACTGAATCAGCTATTGACAAAGAGGGGGAAGCTAGGTGGCACTGTGGTGAACAGAGTGGATAGAACATTCCAATATGGCCTCAGACACTGACTAGCTGTGTGACCCCAAGCAAGTCACTTCATCCTGTTTGCCTCAGTTTCCCCATCTGTAAAATGGAGAAGGAAATGGCCAACCAATCCAGTATCTCTGCCAAGAAAACCCCCGAAAAGGGGTCATAAGGAGTCAGACACAACTGAAAAATGACTCAACAATAGCAACAACAATTGGCAAAGTTGACTCCTCTTTCAGGAGGAGGAGGAGGAAGCAGTGGCAGGTACCAGTCCACAGTTGGTATGGTGATATCTTTTTGGTGACCTGATAACAATAGAGAGGTCTATTGTTTTCCTAGGGCCTGTGTCAGGGCCATGAGAACCTCCCCAGACCTGTCAAACCAGATGACTGTTGATTCACATGGTCATCAAGGACACAGCCAGAAGGAATTTCAAAACTGTTGCTCAAGTGGACTTGTGAACTGATCCAACCATTCTGGAGAGCAATTTGGAACTATACCCAAAGAGCTATAAAACTGTGCATAGCCTTTGACCCAGCAATACCATTACTAGGTCTGTATCCCAAAGAGATCATAAAAAAAGGGAAAGGGACCCACATGTACAAAAAATATTTATCGCAGCTCTTTTTGTGGTGGCAAAGAAGTGGAAACAGAGGGAATTCCCATCAACTGGGGAATGGTTGAATAAGTTGTGGTATATGAATGTAATGGAATACTACATGCTATAAAAATGATGAGCAGTGGGGCAGCTAGGTGGCACAGTGGATAGAGCACCGGCCCTGGAGTCAGGAGGACCTGAGTTCAAATCCGGCCTCAGACACTTAACACACACTTACTAGCTGTGTAACCCTGGGCAAGTCCCTTAACCCCAATTGCCTCACCAAAAAAAAAAAAAAAAAAAAATGATGAGCAGTAAGATTTCAGAAAAACCTGGAAAGACTTAAGTGGACTGATGCTGAGTGAAGTGAGCAGAACCAGGAGAACATTGTACACAGTAACAGCAACATTGTGTGATGACCAACTGTGACAGACTTAGCTCTTCTCAGCAATACAATGATCCAAGACAATTGCAAAGGACTTAGGATGGAAAATGCTCTCCACATCCAGAGGAAGAACTGATGTTATCTGAATGCAGATCAAAGCAGACTTCTTTCACTTTCTTTATCTTTTTTGTGTTTGCTTTCCCTCTTGGTCTGTTTCTTCTTTTACAAAATGACTGATATGGAAATATGTTTTACATGATTGCACATGTATAACCTATTTAAAACTCTTACCTTTTTAGGAAGAGGGGTTGGAGGGAGAGAATTTGAAACTCAAAAATTTTTTTAAAAATGAATGTTAAAATCATCTTTACATGTAATTGGAAAAAAGAAAATACTATTTTTTTTAAAAGAAAAAAGTTTCTAAAGCTTGTGAGGCCTTGGATAAGAACATGAAGCCCTTAGTTTCATGGGTGGGCTTTTCATCATTGCTGCCCATAAAAGGCAAGAGATTCAGAAGTATGAAACTTCCTCCAACAGGAAGAGAATTGCATGTGGAGTCAGATGAATTGGGTGCAAATCTTAGCCCAACTACTTGCTTGCTGTGTGATCTTGGGAAAGTTATAGTCCCTCTCTGGGCCTCAGTTTTTTTTATTTGTAAAATGAAGACTAGCCCCCAGTGCCAATTAAATCACAGGTCTGGAGCAAAAAACTTCAAATACTCATGTGAGAAAATCTGGGGACCAGATTAGGGAATCAAGATAAAAGGCATTTGGACAAAGCTCAATGGAGGCAGAAAAATGAAATAAATCCCAAGCCTGGCATGATATACTAATGATAATTTGTTGGAGTACACTCACTCAAGCTCTCTCTCTCTCTGTCTGTCTTTCCTCTCTATGTGTCTCTGTCTGAGTATCTCCTCCCTCTGTTTCTCCCTCCTCTTTCCCCCTTCCTCTCTGTCTGTTTCTCTCTCTCTGTGTCTCTATTTCTTCTCCCTCTCTGTTTCTCCCTCCTTTCCCCATTCTCTCTCTCTCCTCTCTTTTTCTCCTGTGTCTCTATCTCTTCTCCTTCCTCTTTCCCCCCTTGTCTTTCTCTGTCTCTGTGTCTCTTTCCTCTCTGTGTGTCTCTATCTCTTCTCCCTCTCTGTTTCTCTGTCCTCTTTCCCCCCTTCTCTCTCTGTCTCTCTCTCACCCCCAAAATCAGAACGATTGACAATTTCTTGAGTTGCCTTAATGATGTGCTCATTCTTTGAAGTGTGGAGGAATAAATGAGAGGACCTGCTATTCTGTATCTAATTCTCATTGACAGGAGAGAAGTGAGTTCTGAGGATAGAATCCAGGGCAGCGTTGGAAAGAAGTGCTGCTCCAGTACAGAACTTGTGATCAGGAAGCTGGGGGCCCTGTGCATAGAGTCTGACAAGTAGTCGAGATTACAGGAACAGAATTCAAAGGCTTCCAAGAAAGGAGAAGTCAGATCCCATGGTCTAAAATTCACCAGGGGAAGTAAGCCTAGGAGGAATGGGAAGTTCTCAGGAAGGAAACTCTGAAGACACAAAGGGAAACAATTCCAACCAGCAGATAAAGGAATCAGGGTGGCCAGCTGGAGACCCAGGTTACTTCAGCTGCTGGCTAGTGGTGGGAGCACTTCCTATCTCGCCCTGGAACCCCTGTCCCAGGGCCCAGTAAAATACAACCAGCACAGCCTCCCAAGAGATGCCCCCCAATAGCTATCTTTGCTGTTAATCCTTAGTGCCCTGGGAAGGCACATTACCAGCTGAGCTGGCTTCTGTTTCCAAGACAGTCAGACCCCTGGATCTGCCACTAGCTGGGGGAGACCTGGGTGGGGGGGCTCCCTGTACCATTCCATTCCTAGTATAACATCAAGGCCGGAGGAGTTCCCCAAGCTCCACGTTCTGCTGCATGAGCCACACAACTCAGCTCCCTCCCAAGGCCTCCCTCTCCCTTCAACAGCCTCAACCCAGGGGCTGGGAATCTGGGCACTGAAAGCTTGGCACACTGGTACAATTCTGCCACAGATCAGCAGCCAGGAAATACTGGTCTATGTGTTCAGCTCAGCAGGGGAAGGAAGTGAGGGGGTGAAGGCTTTTGATTCATGTGATGGAGGAATCCCTGCAAGTGCATTTCCAAGGCCAATCCTGGTGGCTTTCATGCCACTCGTGGTAGTTTTAAGAAATGCTCTTAGCCCAGCTCCATGCCCAGTCACTGTACTTCCTGTTATCGTCATCATCATCAGGAGCTCCAGTGTATCCTTACTTACTCATAGAGTTGGAAGTTCCAGTCTTTCACCGTCCTGCTCCCCCTCCTCGGGACCCTCTCGAGGTAGTAGTAGTAGTAGTAGTAGTAATAATAATAATCATAATCATAATCATAATCATAACTAACATTTATAGAGCATTGACTATGTGCCAGGCCCTGTGCTAAGCACTTTACAAATCTCATTTGATGCTCACAACAACCCAGGGAGGGAGGTGCTATCATTCATTATCCCCATTTTATGCTTAAGGAAACTAAGATAGAGGTTAAGTGACTTGCCCAGAGTTCCACAGCTAGTAAGAGTCTGAAGCTGCTTTTAAATTCGGGTCTCTCCTAATTCACCAAGCAGCCTCACTCTTGGCTCTGGCCCTGGCTGTCAAGGATATGACCCTCCCCTTAATTTATAACAGTTGTCCTTCTGTTAGGCATTCCTGTCTTTTTAAAAATACATTTTTGTTGATATCTTTTGTATCTCTTTCCCTCCTCCTCCTCCCTTCCAGAGAGCCATTCCTTAAAACAGACTTTTTTTTTTTAAAATAAAAAGAGGAAGAAGTGAAAAAATTCAACACATTAAAAAATTGGACATTAGGCACCATGCTCCACACCCATTGACCTCCTGTCTCTGCAAAGGGGGGGTGGGAGGGGTCTTCTCCAGTCTCTATTTTGGGCCCACAGCTGTTCTTTGTAATTTTCCATTGTTTGCTCTTGGTCTTTCCAGGAACATTGTACTCATTGTGTAGGTTGTTTTCTCGGCTCTGCTTCTTTCACTTTGTATCACTCCCCAAGCTTCTTTGTATTCATCATATTTGTGGTTCCTCACAGCACAGTAAAATGCCACATCCAGTATTCACGTATCATCATTTCTTTAGGCATTCCTTAGTTGATGAGCATCTACTTTGTTTCCAATTCTTAACTATCACAAAAAGTGCTATGGAAGAAGCATATGGTACCTTGTTTTGTTTTGTTTTGTTTTTTAATTAATGACCTCCTTGGGGGATATGCCTAGTGGGAAAATCTCTCACTCCGAAGGTCTGGCCATTTCAATAACTTTCTTTAGATAATTCCAAATGACCTTTCAGAATAGTTATACTAATTTACGACTCATCCAACAAATGCCTTTGCAAAGCATACTTGTCTAGGTCAGACTAGAAAAAAATACATGTCAATTCTTTCTTCAAATCTTTAAAGACTAACAACAGAAAATCTACAAAATCGGCAGAAATCTTGTCAGGAAATCCAACTAGGCTCACTTATCCAAAGAGCAATTCTACATGAAACACAAGGAAGACAACAAACAAACAAAAAAGGGATTGGATCTGGCAGCATTTCTATGATTTTGATGACAGTGCCAAATTGCCAACAGTCTTCATCTGAAGCACTAAAGAAGATGAAGGCAGGATGGGCTATATTGCTGTGTGTTACACACAGAAGAGGGCAGCTAGGGGGCACTGGAGTGCAGAGAGGAAGAAGAGTTCAAATCCAGCCTCAGACCATTACTAGCTGGGTGACCCTGGGAAAGTCACTTCATCCTGTTTGCCTCACTTTTCTCATTTGTAAAATAAGCTGGAGAAGAAAATGTCAGACCACTCCAATATCTTTGCCAAGACAACCCTAAATGAGGTCACAGTGAGTCAGACATGATTGAAACGATTCAACAACACATGCACACAGAAGAAACCTATGTTAGCAGTGCCACTATTTTGTCAGCATGGGAGATGTTTTCAATTTATCTGAAAGGAAGGATGATACAGAAGACTTGGACAAAACAGATCACACTATTATTACCCAAAAAGGGTACTCCAGACAACATTGTTGACAAAAGGCACATGTCTCAGAGATCAAAAGATGCTCTACACACATGGAGGGTATCCTTGATGCCAGATGAGAAGGGAACAGGGAAGCTTCAGAAATGATTTTGTATAGCAGCCCACAGCTGACTGAAAGGTGCAGAGGACATGAGATTCCACACAAGAGGGGAAGGGGCCTCTTTAAGAACAGCCCCTAGTCACTGGGGAGCACTCAGAAGTTCCCTTTGGGTCACCCCAGCCAGGTAGGTCTGTGTCCCTTGGCATGGGACCTGAGAGTATGACTAGCTCCATGGAAGAGGTCCCAGTTCGGCAAATCTGAGGGTGTCCTGATCACACTTGCTACATGAGATACATAGAAAGAAACTTGTTGGGGAGAAAGAACTAAAAACTGAGATGGGATCTGGAGAGGCCTTGTGGGGGGCATCTGAACTGAGCCTTGAAGGGAGCAGAGGTGAAGAGGGAGGGCATCTTTGGCTTGTGCAACAGAGGCGAGAGACAGAAGGCTAAGTTCCAGGAAAGAGTAGGCTAGTTTGGCTACAACATAGAGTGCATGAAGGGGAGTGATGTGGACACAGATGTGCTGAGGTGCTATTTTAGGCAGAGGCACTAGGGAGTCACCAAAACTTCTTGAGTGGTGGAGTGAAACAATTTGGGGAACAGCTTGCTTTGCTGGGGGCTGATCTCCCTATCGAATTGCGTGATGCCTAGGGCCCAGTGTGCACGCCCTACCCACCCAAGAGTCAGCCATTAAATTGACATCCCTTGTCCAACGCATGGCCCCAGGGGCATGGGCTTCCACGTCCTGATTCCAACTAGGGGCCGTGCCTCAGGCGCTCCACCTAGTGGCCGCCCAAGTAGGGGAAGCCTAGGCCCCGCCCAGTCCGCCTGCAAAATGGCCGCGGTGGGGGGGGGGAGGGGGAAGAGGTGTGCGCGTGCGCGCACTGGACCTGCGCCGACAGAGGCTCTCGGGCACGCGCGTGGGGGGGCCCACGGGAGCGCGGCGGCGGCGAGCTCGCCTCCCTCGCAGGCCGCGGCGGCGCCCGTCACATGAGGCGGCGGGCGGGCGGCCGGCGGCCCCGGAGCCTGAAGGAGCCGCGTGCCCCCTCCCCCTCCCTCCCCCTCCTCCTCCCTCCTCCCCCCGCCCCCTCCCCCTCCCTCCTCCTCCTCCGGGGAGGCCCGGGCTGGATGGAGCGCCGCCGCTGCCGGGGCCGCTGCCGGGCTCGGGGCCCGGGGTTGTCGCCGCCACGGCTCCGGGTCGGGCAGGCGCGCTGAAGCCGCCGCCGCCTCCGCGCTCAAGGTAACTCCCGGAGGAGGCCGGCCGTCCCGCCGCCGGCGCTGTCGGCTTCGCCTCCCTCCAAGCGCGGCAGCTGCAGTGGCCGCCCCCGGGGGCGCCGGGTGGGGGGCGGGGGGTGCTCTTGTTGCTTGGCCTGGCGGGGGGCGCGGAGCTGGGGGGGGCCGGGCCCCCTTCTTCCTCCTCCTCGTCCTCCCGGGGACAGGCGCGTTCACTCCTTCCCGGCCGGGGGGTGGGCGGGCGGGCGGGCGCCTCTTCGGCCAGGCCGATCCTGGTGAATTCATTCCCCCGGGAAGGGTCTCAGACACGCTTCTTGTGAATTTCCTTCCCGGGAAGCTGAAACTGATTAGGGGCGGCCAGGCCGGGGGCGGGGGCGGCGAAAAGGCTGCGCTCCGAGTGGACCCAGCGCCTAGCCCTCTTAGGCAGCTTCCATGTTTGAATGATTCCAGAAGCATTACATTTGTTTCCCCATGGGCAAAGCGAGCGGCGCAGAGACAGAGACGCACAGAGACACAGAGACAGGGCTAGAGAGACCCAGCCTGCCAAGGAGTTCTCAGAAATCCTTCCTCCCTCCCTCAACTCTGGCTTTGCTTTTGCTCAGCCGTCTCCTGTCTCTTTCTTGGTCTCTCTGTCTCTCTTTGTGCCTCTCTGTCTGTGTCTGTCTCTGTCTTTCTGTGTCTCTCTGGCTCTGGCTCTCTCTGTCTCCGTAGTTCTTGGTCTCTTGGTTGTCTCCCTGCCCGCCCCCCCCCCTTTGGTCTCTTGGTCTCTTTACCCATCTCTGTCTCTGTATGTGTGTGTGTCTCTGTGTCTTTCTCTTTGTATCTCTGTCTTTGTCTCTCTCTGTCTCTTCTTTTTTTCTTCTCTTTGTCTTTCTCTGTCTCTATCTCTTTTTTCTGTTTCTGTCTCTGTCTTTCTCTTGGTCTCTGCCTCTCTTTCCTGCTCCCCCCCCATCTCTCTCTTTTTTTCTGTCTCTGTCTTTCTCTGTTTCCCTTTCTCTCCTCTTTTCTTCTTTCTGTCTCTTCTTCACTCTATGTCTTTCTCTTGGTCTCTGTGTCTCTTTGCTGCCCCCCCCCATCTGTCTCCTCTTTTCTTCTCTCTTTTTGCCTCTCTCCTCTCTCCTTTTTTCTTCTTTCTCTCTCTTTCTGCCTTTGTCTGTTGCTGTCTCTCTGTCTCTGTACTCTCCTCTTTTCTTCTGTCTCTCTCTCTCCTCTCTCTCTCCTTCCCTCCCTCCCTCTTCTTTTCTTCCCTGTCTCTCTCTCCATTCCCCCCACCCCCATCTTTCATTTTTCTTTTAAAAGGTAGATCTCCAAGAGAGCCTCAGAATGGCAGTCCCTTTAGGGAGAGAGAATACATAAACTCTAGACCTGCCAATCCCAGTTTGGCGCCCAGGCTCCACAGAGGGAGAAGTTTTCCCTCACCAAACGGCCGCCTGCACATCGAGCCATTTGCCCCACTGGTGCTGGTGGAGGGCATAACCCAACCCGTTCTCCCGTTGGCTTGTCCTCACTGTGAACAATTGGATCCTCGAAATTCTGGAAACCAGACTAACCAAGCCTTCTTGGTTTTGTCTAGAGCAGCGTCTCCCTGGGTGCAGTTGTTAAGAGGAGCCCCAGAAGAAGCGTTATTAAGTGCGGCAACGCCAGAGCCAGAGCCAGAGCCAGGAATAAGCCAGGGCCACCAGAGCTGAGATCTGTAGCAGCCAAAGGGAGTGCCCACCTCCAGAGAAAGTCTCTCCCAGACAGAACACATTGTCTCAACAAGCACTTTGACAGCCTTCTTGAACTGGGCAGCTATTGAGTTCCTATTCAATCACTTGCAATTACTGAACCACAGCTTGAACAGAAATGAAAAACCCAAGTCAGATTGCCACCCACCCAGCCCATCTGCAGGCTCGGTTTCCCTCATCATCCTCGGTGGGCGAGGGCAGGATGGGAGCCCCGTGCCACCCTCGAGAGCCTCTGAGAAGCAAGCGGAGACTTGCATCCCCACTGAGTAAAGAGCAGTGGCTGCGAAGCCAGAGCAGAGTTACTGGGACTCCCATGCTAACACTTCTTTTGCTTTGCCTAAACGGCAAGATGAGGCTTGGAGTCTCTGTGAGAAAGAGAGGTAGAGAGGTAGAGAGATGATTTGTAAGTGTTGAAAATATTGTATTTACCTTTTTTGAGTTTCTTGCTTGCAAGTTTCAGTTTTTCCACATCTGTCTTCCAGGGCAGAGGGACCAGACAGCTGCTCTAGCAGCAGTGCACATTAGCCAAGCTTTTCCCCAAGACTAGAGGTGCATTTTTTTGGAGGGGGAGGGGAGCAACAGAACTGTAACCCCCAGCCCAGGGAAGGTAGGAGGGAAGATCTGGAGCTAGGGGGAGGGGAGGGAGGGCACCAAAGGAGGAGTGACTGCTGACTAGCTCTCCTCCCCCCCCACCCCCCCAGCCAGTGACAAGCAGCCAGCTGCTTCTTAAACTTAACCCTTTGACCATCTGGCTAGGACAAAGTAGATTCCACGTAGAGAAGCCTCTTCTGGCCTTGATCTTGTGGTGTTTCACAACAGGAACCAAAATGACACTTGGGGGATGAAATAGGGAAAACTTCAGTTTTCTGGAGTTTTTTCTTCTCCAAATCTGTGCGTGTGAAAATGTGAGTAATACTGGGTTTTGTCTTTTCCTTTGTTTTGAACCCTTAATGGAAATCTCTAGCGACATGAGAGTAGACTCTGAATGGGGGTTTTAATGAGTTTCAGCTCCTTTCCATCCCTTCCCTCTTTGGTGACTCTGTGTTGCTCAGAGTCTCCTGGTCCCTCGCTGGTGTTCTCCGTTGGACTCAGCTTTGATCGGTTGCCCAGAGTGCAGAAAGATTTTGCACATTAACTTTGAGCTCATCAGACTCAACTTTGCTAACGCTCGAACTCCACCAAGGAAGGCTTCTTTGTCTAGCTTTGGGCCCTAGCCTGAGTTAGCTGAGGCGGTCCCCCAGATAGTGGACAAATGGGCTGATGGGGCTGACTTGGGTACTCAGCTTGGGATCTGCTGCCTTTTCACTTCTTGCCAGGCTCAGGGCTCACATGTGAACCCTCATTCTGCTGTTTTCGGCTGGGTGTGATTCCCATTCCTGTATTTCTGTAAATCCTCTGAAGAGGCTGTGCCTGACGTGGCGGGTGGCGGGGAAACGGCTCAGGTGCCGCCACTTCCACAAAACCTGTCCTGATTCCGCCAGTGGGCAGCGTTCTTTTTTCCCTTCTAAAATATCTTTGTACATGTCAGATCCCCATAGTGGGACAGGAGCTTGCTGGGTTTAGAAAACGGTTTTGCCTTTTTTGGGGTGTGTGTGGGCTCCCTAGTGCCTTGCACAGGGGAGGCACTGATGTTGATGAAGTTAAACAGTGTCCTTTAATTTACTCTTTTCGGGGGGGGGGGCCCTTGGGCAGGCAGCAAAAAAAGACTAGCTCAGGTTCTTTTTTTGTGTGAGCCTCAGCCATTCCTTCACATGCCCATTCCACTGCAGCTCAAGTTTGTTGCTTGAATAAGAAATTAAATCGCAGCACTGTTTGTTCTAATATGCTTTGACCCACGTAGCGGGAGTTCTTCAGGATGGCTTTTGATAACATTGCTCGAATTGTAATGCACAAAGACTCCTGGGATTTGAGTTCTGGATTTCTCTAGAACAGCTGCTCTTTGCCCTCTCTTGCTCTATTTACCCAGACTTGGCATTTGGAGCTGGTGAGCTCCAATTTAAAATTCTCTAGATTTAGAAGGAGAAAGGTGCTTTGAAGTTCTCTAGCCCATCCCCAAATTAGAACCTGAGGCACAGAGATCGGTCTCAAAGGTTACACAGGTTTTTCCCTCCACCCCATGGCCTCTTTCAGTTTATAGCTTCCAATCTGCTGGAAACTATATAACCAAGTAACAGAAACTGGATTAGAACCCAGATCCCGACTTCAAACCCAAGGTTCTTTCCACTGGGCACAAGTTTAGGGTTAGGGTTAGATTAAATGGGGTCCTCCAACTTATTCTTTTCCTATTTGGTGGGGCATGGGCAGCAAAAAGAGACTAGCTTAGGTTCTTTTGTTGTGTGAGCCTCAGCCATTCCTTCACATGCCCATTTGGCTGCAGCTCAGTCATTTGTTGGTTGAGGAAGCTAACTCCAGGAGGCTCCCTCTCTACCAGCTGCCCTTGTCAGATATCACCGAGGAAGGGGCTGTTCTGGGGAAGAACTTCCCATGTAATTGAAGCTTAGTTCTCTGAAGTACAAACATGTCCCAAGATATTATATTATGCACCTCTCTCCCTGCCTCCTCCTCTTCTTCTTCTTCTTCTTCTTCTTCTTCTTCTTCTTCTTCTTCTTCTTCTTCTTCTTCTTCTTCTTCTTCTTCTTCTTCTCCTTCTTCTCCTTCTTCTCCTTCTTCTCCTTCTTCTTCTTCTTCTTCTTCTTCTTCTTCTTCTTCTTCTTCTTCTTCTTCTTCTTCTTCTTCTCCTCCTTCTTCTTCTCCTCCTCCTCCTCCTCCTCCTCCTCCTCCTCTTCCTTCTCCTTTTTTTTCAGAGCAATGAGGGTTAAGTGACTTGCCCAGGGTCACACAGCTAGCAAGTGTCAAATGTTTGAGGTCTGATTTGAACTCAGGTCCTCCTGAATCCAGGGCTGGTGCTTTATCCACTATACCACCTAGCTGCCCCTCTGCCTGCCTTCTTCAATCCTTGTCACTGACCCCTGTTGGTGGGGATTCCTGGTTATCGGAGCTGAGCGCCAGGGCCACTTTGGGGCCGGCCTCTAGTGGTGATGCCCTTGCCTCCCACCCCAAGGCTCTCTGGGTTCAGTGCCTGCTTTGACACTCTTTTCCTGTGGCACTCGCAGTCAACTCTTGTCCTTACTCTAGGTGTGTGTCCCCCCTGCCCTCTGCTCCTCTGCCACCCTGGTTGTCTGGCTCTCTTAGTGCAAGGCTGGTTCTTTGGGAAGGCCACTACCACACGTGTCTGAGGGCCAAGGGTTAAGGCCCTTTCCCCTTCCCTCAGGTTTCTGTAAGTCTGACTTGCAGCTAAGGAATGTGACTGGACTTGAGATGGAGTTAATCCCTCCTGACTGGACTCGCCTTCTTTTCCTAGAGTTTCTCTTCCAGCTGTCCTGAGAGGGAGCTGCAGGTGCCCCTCTTCTCCTGGAGGCTATATGAATTCTTAGCCCAGGTAGCCTTTCCTCCTGGGCCTCTGCTCTTCTCACAAGAGTTTTGGGGAACCCTTTTCTAGATACACTCTCCCTTTTTTCTTCCCCTCAAGAAGGACGTCTTCCCAGAAGACATCGCAGCTGCTGTAGCCGCTGCCGCCACCGCCCCCGCCGCCAGTGTGGCCACCCACCGGGCAGTCCACTGGGGGAATAATGGAGCAGGGGGAGATCACACATTTCCTTAAAGTGGGAGGTAGGGCTCTGGGGCCGGGGGGCAGAATTGTAAGGGAGCCAGATGTTAGAGAGAAAAATCACTCCATTCCAAGCGTCCAATGTCTAGGCAGCTTAGAGTTGGCAGATGTTTTTTTCACACATCATGATGCCTGTTGACAAAAGTAATGCTGATCTTGCTGAGCTGGTGGTGGTGCAGGAGGCAAGCAGGGACCCCAAGGAAGAGGCACAAAACAGGTGCCCATGCCGGCAGCCTGGATCAAGCCAACATCTCTCAGGACGACGTCTGTGGGTGGTGGTGGGTTCCTGCGTGGGCTGCCCTTGCGATCTGGGAGCTCTGCCTATTGGTACTCAGGCCTTGCATGTCCCCAGAAACAAGGACTTCGCTAAGTCTCCCCCCCCCAAAGGTGTGTGTATATGTATATGCGTGTGTACGTGTGTAAACATGTATACGCACACACGTATGCATGTATGCACACACGTGTATATGTGTGTACTGTGTGCGTGTGTATGTATGTGTTTTTTTCTCAATAGGATTAGATTCCGATGGATGAGAAGCCTTTTGGCAAAGAAAGCTTTCATGCGGTTGTTCTTTTAGAAGCAAGTATCCTTTCCCAAGTCCATGTGATGGATTGTATTGGGGTTTGTGGCACTAGCAGAGAAAATAAAATCAGGCATGCTGTTAGCTGGGGGATGAGATCATAGCGTTGGATTTGGAAGCTGGAAGGGGTCCTAGACATCTCGTCTAACCCCGTCATGCTTCAGATAAGGAAACTGAGGCCTAGAAGGGAATGGGCCTCGAGGCCCAGAACAAGGTCCCCCTGCCCCCAAGCTGTAGCACATGGCCACTTCCCTTCAGGCTGGTGGCCCCTGCCAAGGATCGGCTGCAGCTTTTGGGGTGGGTCTGTTGGTCAGGGCTGTGCAGCTGCACCATGAGGGGAGGCTCTCGTTACTCTCAAAGCAAGCTTGAAGCTGTTTTTCTAAAGAAAATCTCTAGTGAGGTTTCGAGGTTCTTTTTTTGACTTGTTACTGAGTATTTTACCATTAAAAAAATAAGCTTTGGGATCTCAGGTTTTAACCAGAATTATGATTCAAAACTTCCTGTTTCTATTTTTTCTACATCAGCAGCGCATGAAAATTTCACTGTGGGTGGCAGAACTGTCCGATTTTTCCTTGTTCTTCCTATCGGGTATTAATAATCTGAAGTGTGTTAGCACTGTGGTCACGGGGCAGTGAAGGACAGGAGTTAACTTCCTTGGAAAGCTCACAAGGCCTGGTAGCCATGAAAATAGCAAATAGCATTTCTCTTTTCCTTCTTTTCCTAGCATCTCTCTCCTTACTTCCAAAAGGATCCGAGACCAGTTGATAGGCTAGAATAATATGAAGTGGGGTAGCTCCACCAAGAGACCTGGCCTTGAGCTGTCAGGGAAAAAACATACAGTAACAAAGGCCATGCAAAGGGAGCACTCCGGCCCTGGGAGTTCCCAGGCACCTGAGATGAGCTGATTGGGTACCCAGTCTGGCCTGAGGTTTCCTGGCCACGTTAACTTTCTGATCAAAGAAAGCATACATACTTGCTGGCAGACACCAGCTTTTTCCTGGAACTTAGCTCCAGAAGAAATTCATCATATGGCTGGGTCCTTGTATAACTTGGTGGATAATCGCTTCAGCTGAGGTTTTGCAAAAGACTCAGAAATGTCGTTAGACCAGATTCTTGGATCAGGCCCCTCCAACGTCACAGGGTATAACATTAAATCCTAATTTAGTGAAGACATTTTTGTGGGGTCCTGGGGCCCTCTGGTCCAAGGATTTTTCTTTCTGATGTTTTCACTTACTGCATAGTTGGAGAAACTAGAAGAATAGGTGATCGACATGTCCATTAGACAGTTGCTCTTAAATATTAGGTGTCTTGGGTTGCAGTGGATCACTGACTGAGTTCTGGGAGTACCTGGGCTATGGAAAACCTATTCTGTGATGTTGGTTCAAGTGAAAGCCACAGCTTTAGATGTTAACCATGAGCAAGGGCAAGGTCTTGCAGAACCACGAGTGATCCCTGCCTTCTCTCCTAGACAAAAAGCCAAGCCCTCCTTATCATGGGCCTTGGGGAATCCTACAGGTGACAGTGTAGTGGGTCCCCCCCCCCCCCCCGCCACCTCCATGAAAATGAACTTTGGATTTTCTCAAGTGTTTGTATAAGTATTTGGTTGAAACCTCAGAGTTCTGAGCCATACAGTGTGGAAGAGATGACTTTAGCTTGAAAAATGTGTAGCGTAGGTGTTGCTGGCCTCATCTCTAGCAAACTGAACCTCAGCCTGGCCCCACAGAGAGTGTCTGGTTTTCTTTTTTTTATAGGGCAGTGAGGGTTAAGTGACTTGCCTAGGGTCACACAGCTAGTAAGTGTCAAGTGTCTGAGGCTGGATTTGAACTCAGGTCCTTCTGAATTCAGGGCCGGTGCTTCATCCACTGCACCACCTAGCTGCCCGAGTATCTGGTTTTCTAAAGTGTTGCATGCTGATGGTCCCACTGGGATGAGTTAGCTATGAAAGACCTTCTCAAAGAGCTGATTGGCTTGACTTACTGGACTGAATGATTTGAAATGCCCTCTTGACATAGTGGTGATGGAGGTCTAGCACATCCCAGTTGGATTGGTAGCAGACATACCAGGTAGCTCTTTTTAGTGCTCACTGGCCAACTGGGCCTGCTGCTTTCCTGACTCCTCTGCAGGCCAAAGGCTAAGGGCACACATCTCTTCAATGGGAGGAAGGTTTCCAAACAGGCCACTGACCTGTTGTGCTCGAGCTCCTTCCAGTGCCAGGCTCTTCCTTGGCACCAGGATGACAGGCTTCTGACTTGGCAAGAAGAAAGCTGGCATGTACTTTATTTTATTTTATTTTATTTATTTCTTTTGCAGGGCAATGAGGGTTAAGTGGCTTGCCCAGGGTCACACAGCTAGTAGGTGTCAAGTGTCCGAGGCCGGATTTGAACTCAGGTCCTCCTGAATTCAGGGCCGGTGCTTTATCCACTGTGCCACCTAGCTGCCCGTGGCATGTACTTTAGAAGGACTGTCCAATAAGCCAATCGGTTGACCTTCCCCTATCATTGACCCCATGAAAATCAAAGGGAGCAAACCAGGTACAAATCTGAGGATGCCACTGGAGCACATGAATATGTCTGTGGCTATCTGTATGAATGTCCACATAGAAGAGCATCTTAGGAAGCTGGATGAAATGGGAAGAATGTGTGCTTATGTAGAGAGGCTAACCCTCCAAATGCTGGCTGAAGTTAGAGTGGCCAGCCCACCCTTGAGAACTTTTTCTGGGCTGCTGGTGTGGGGAGGGGTGGGGAGGAGGAAGTCCGGAAACCTCAGATATGAGGGAATTACATTTCTAATAACCAAGTCTCTGGTATGAATGGAAAAGCATTTAAGTGCAAGCTGCGTTCAGGCGCCATGCTAAGCACTTCAAATGGAAAGGCGAAAGCAAAGACCATGCTTTTCTCATAGAGGGAAGACAGTCTCTTTAGCAGCATTCAGCATTGGGGCAGATGGCGAGGCCTGGCTGGATCCGGGTTCTTGGGGCTCAGCATCAGCCAAACAAGAAGGTTAGAAGATTGATTCATTCACCCAGCAGGCATTCGTTATTGAAACATCTTCCATTCCCAGTCCCTGATATAGTGGTTTGTGAAGACAAAACAATAAGACGGTTTTTGCTGTAAAGGAGCTTATGGTCTCTTGTGAAGGGATATGACATTTAAACAGATTAATATCATTTGAAGAGGCAGAAATCACTAAGACTAGGGGTGTTAGGAAAGGCTTCCCATGGGAGCTACCATTTGATCTCAGTCTTGAAGGAGGCTGAGGCTTTTGAAAGGCAGAGGTGAGGCGGAAGTTCATTTCAGACATGGAGGACAGCCTGGGCCAAGGCTCACAGATGGACTGTAGAGTACTGAATTGGAGGAAGAGATGAGAGGCTAGTTTGGTTGGATGGAGAATGTGTGAAAGAGAAGAATGAGAAATATGTCTGGAAAGGTAGGTTGGAACCATACCATGAAAGGTTTTCAGTGGCACTTTCCATTGACTTCACCATGGTGTTGCATTATGGGACAGCCTGTTCAGCCATTATGAGATATGACCGAGAGTACCCTGTGTTTGAAAGAAGATGCATTTATTGTGCCTTGTGATGACATGACTCCCCAGTGAGCCACCTCATATTGACCAGAGGCTGGCCTTCTAGAAGGTCTGGGTCAGGGTGAGGGTTGGGGTCATTCTATCCAAGAACGAGTCAACTTGAGCCAAAGATTGCTTCTAGTTTTTGCCTAAGGAGACTGAAATGAAAGGAGAACCAACCTCAGGAGCAGAGCGCTTAACCGCAGAAAGAATGTAATTAGCTTATAGGTACCACAGATAGGGCAAAATTGCCAATGGCCTGGCCCTGGATTCAGGAGGACCTGAGTTCAAATCTGGCCTCAGACACTTGACACTTACTAGCTGTGTGACCCTGGGCAAATCACTTAACCTCCATTGCCCTACAAAAAAAGGGAGGGGCAGCTAGGTGGCGCAGTGGATAGAGCACTGGCCCTGGAGTCAGGAGGACCTGAATTCAAATCCAGCCTCAGACACTTGACACTTACTAGCTGTGTGACCCTGGGCAAGTCACTTAACCCCAATCACCTCACCCCCCCCCAAATTGCCAATGGCTCAGATGGTGAAATACTTATCAAAATATTAATCGCTGCCCCCCCCAACCCAACTTTGTAGAGCCCAGGTTAATGAGTCCTATGTTAGGGAGTTACATGCTTAGCACAGTTTGAGGAGTGTTGGGAGACCTCTGTGCCCCATGTTCTCTGGCCCTGCCCCCTTCCCCTCTTTGGAGCCTGAAATTCTCATCTTTGGTTGCTCTACTGGGGAGAAGAGGGAGCTTAATGGAGAACTCTGGGCCCTTAGGGGTATGTGGTGGTATGAGGCCATTGGGCAGCCTTGCAGGGGTACCAGAAGGAGGGTCAGCCGTGGACAGTTGGTGGTGCTGGTTATGGGGGAAGGAAGCATTTCTTATGCCTTTGCTTTCCAGGTGGGCCAGGCCCCAAATGATCCTGAGGGCTTGTTGGGCCATGGCGAAAGCCCAACTTGAGGTGCTCACAATTATTAAGGCATAAGGTCTTGTCTAACCTTTTCATTGAACCATTGGGGAACCTGAGGCCCTGAGAGGAGACACTTGTCACTTATGTCAGCCAGGAAGCATTTATTAAGTGCCTATTGTGTACCAGATACTGGGGACACAAAGAAAGGTTAAAAACAGTACCTGCCCCCAAGGAGCTCACAATCTAAAGGAGGGGACAACATGCAAACATGTATATAGACAAACTAAAGAGAGGAGAAACAGAAAATAATCAGTGAGAAGGCCCTAGAATTAAGAAGATTGGAGAAGGCTTCCCTTAGAAGGCAAGATTTTAGCTAGGACTAGAAAGAAGGCAAGGAGGAGAGGAGAAAGGAGAATGGTCCAGGCATGGGGAACAGACCATGAAAATGCCAGGATTTACCAGATGGAGAGTTGTGTTTGTGTCACTGGATAGAAGAATCCGTTGTGGGGGAAGAGTGGGTGGGGAAAGGTGTACAGTGTAAGAAGACTGGAAAGGTTGGGGGGGGTGCCAGAGGATTTTGTATTTGATCCTGTAGGTGATAGAGGGGGCCACTGGAGTTTATTGAGTAGAGAGAAGGTCACTTTGGCAGCTTGAATCGGAGGGGGAAGAGACTTGAGGCAGGCAGATCCATTATCAGACTGTTACAGTAGTCTAGACTTGAGGAGATGAGGGCCCACACCAGGGGGTTGGCAGTGTCACAGGAGAGAAGGGGGCATATTCAGAGATGCTGCATAGTGAACTGGCCTGGCCTTGGCACAGCTTGGATTTGGGTGGTGAGAGAGAATCCAGGATGCCTCCTATGTGGGAGCCTGGGGGGTAGGCAGTAATGGGGAAGGTTTAGGGGAAAGAGAACAAGTCATGTGATTAACTTGTGTCAGGAGCTACTTGGAGAGTCAAAGAAAGAATAATCCTTTAAAGCTGGGCTCCTATGGGGGTGGCCCCCCCCAACCTGTTCTTTCAAAAATAAAGACAGGTGGTGCAGCCCAAGCTGCAGGCCTGCTTTAAGCCAGGGGTTCTCCAGTACCCAGGCTTGCTTGCTCCATCTTCTGCCAGCCTCCAGTGGCCTTACTCCTTTGGTTTTTAGATATGAGTGAAACAATAGCTTTCCCTTGGTCACCAAGCCTGGTTGATTTTTCTTTCTAAATGCTTCATGTCTCCTTCCTTTCCCTGCCCGTTGCCTCCATCCCCGCCCTCCCCTGCTGCCTCAGGATCCCTGCTGTTTTCTGCCTCAGATCCTGTTCTGCTCCCATTCAGCCTGTACCAGAATCTCACATAAACACTGCTTGCTCAGCTCAGTCCCCTGCTCACAGCCCTACCTCACAGGCTCCCAAGCCCACCATACTACCTAGCCTTGCTCCTGTTTCCCCTCCTTTTGTCAGACTGATTTTTTCATGTTGATGTAGTTAAAACAACACCTGAATTGGAATCAGCCGTCCTGGGCTCAGTTCCTAGCTCCTTAATCAGTAGCTGTGTGACCTTGGGCAAGTCTCGTAACTACTCTGTGGTTCTCGGTTTCCTTCTCTATAAAATGAGGGTGTTTGACTTGAGGCCTCAGAGGCCCTTCCACCTGGAAATCAAGGATCTCTCATGCTTTGCTTCCTTTTGCCTCTGTGCCTTCAGTGCCTTCTTCTGGTCCAAACCCTCCCTCCTTCTCTCACCCTCATTGTTCTCCAGCCCACCCATTTGCGGGATACAATGCCCAGTTAGCAGCAGGCCTTGCCTCATGGTTGGCAGATTTCTTTCTTGTGTCAGATTTCTCTCCCTACCTAGATGGTAGATCCTTGGTGGCAGGCGGGGCGGGGCTGTTGGGGGGGGGGAAGGGGGGCGGTGGGGAAGGGGGAAGAGAAAGTTTACAGAGATAGTCCCTGCTCACATGGAGTTTAGTCTAGTGGGAGACATTCTTTTTTTTTTGTTTTGTTTTTTTTTTGGGAGACATTCTTAATAATAATAATAATAAGAATAACAATAAGCTAACATTTACATAATGTACCAGACCCTGTGCTGAGCACTTTACAAATACTACCTCATTTGATTCTCATAACAACCCTGCAAGGTATGTACTACTGTGACCCCCATTTTACATATGGGGAGACTGAGGCAAACACAGGTGATGGGACTTGCCCAGGGTCACACAGTTAGTTAGCATCTGTGGTCAGATAGAGCTCAGTGCTCTATCCACTGTGGTACCACCTAGCTGCCAGTATTATGCCCATACCAACAATGCCAACACAGAATAACCCAGGTGTATACCAGAGGGGCCCAAAAAGTGTTCTGTGAGGCCTGAGGGGTAGATAGCATATGTGGAATCTCTGGAGCTCTAGTAGTGAGGCTTTAGTAACTTACCCAAGGTCACTCTGTCACCAAGTATTTATTAGGCATCTGCTAAGCACAGGTTGTTAGGTAAGTCAGAGGTGGGGTTTGAACTGAAGTCCTCTCAGGCTTTAATGTTTCCAGTGTGTTCTGCTAGGCCCCAGTCCTGGATTTGGGCTTGAAAGGGTTTGGAGGAAGTGAGCAGCCTGAGCCAGGGACAGTATGATATTTTACTTGCTGAGAAACAGTGTGGTCGATGGCATGTAGGCCAGAAAGTCAAGGGAGGAGAGAGGGTTGGGCTTCGGTTTGTCCAGAGGCAGGGAGGGAGAGCAGCCTCAGGTTGGAGAGGGCCTTGAATGACAGGCCCAGGAGCTTGATCTTGACTCAGAATTAGAACCAAAGATCTTTGAGCAGAGGAGAGAGGCCACCAGATGGATGGGTGTAGAGGGAAGATTGTGATGGCATCCAGAGAATTCTCTGTCCGTGAAGAAAGTACCTGATTGTGACCTTTGCAGGGAGGGTCTGGGTTTGATTCCTTTTGGGGCTTCGGCTTGCCTGGTGCTGATAGCCTTCATTTAGAAGAAACTGTTGAGGGCGGCTCAGGAGTACCTGAGTTCAAATCCGGCCTCAGACACTTGACACTTACTAGCTGTGTGACCCTGGGTAAGTCACTTAACCCCCATTGCCCTGAAAAAAAAAAGGGAAAAAAAAAGAATTTAGAAGAAACTGTTAACTTTAAATTTGGAGGCAGAGGAGCTGCATTCAACTTCTACCCTGATGCTTTGGGCTGTGGGCTGATCACTTTTCTCTAGGCTTCCATTTCCTCATTTGGTCTGGATGATCGCTAAGGTTCCTTCTGACTCCAGCTTTGGGATCCAGTCAAAGGGAGTACAGTGGGTAGAGCACTGGGCCTGGAGTAAGTCAGGATGACCTGAGTTCAGATCTGGCCTCAGATACTATTTGTGTGACCCTGAGTAAATCACTTGCCCCTGTTCACCTCCGTTTCCTCACTTGTAAAATGAGCTAGAAAAGGAAGTGGCAAACTAGTATCCCTGCCAAGAAAACCCCAAATGGGGTCATGGAGGGTTAAGACTGAACAACAACAACAATGGGATGGGGTGATTCTGAGTGAGAAGCTAAGGAAGGATCTCTGGCTTCACAAGGCCTCACAGGTTCTCTACCTTCAACCATCCTAGCCACCTTTACAAGGAAACTGCATGTTCCCCAGCCACTGCTCAAGGCTCTGTAGTGAGCACATTCATGGAGCCAGAGAGAGCTTAGTGCAGTGCAGGGAGTTGGTGGTCCCAGTGTCCTGACTTCTTGGGCGGTCATCACTCCCATGCTGCCCCTTATGGCCTTGAGTTTCCTTCTCTGTATAGATGGGGGAGGGCGGCTTGGGTTGTGATGACTCAAAGATTCAGGGGTCAAGGGATAATAAAGAAGTGGCTCTTTGGCTTGGTGGCTCACTGTCCAGGGTCCCATTATCCTTTTCTCATGATGGGGACAGAGTTGGGACAGCTGCATGAGCTTCCTTGTGCTGGGTTTTGGCCTGTTTGTTAACATGAAAATTTTATTTTTGACAAGAGTGGGCCAAGAGCAGTGGAAATAGGGGCTGACCTTGATCAGGACACGCTGGGGGATACTTTGGTCTAGGGCCCCTGTGAATGTACTTTACCGGTGGAAACCTTTGGCTGGCCCATCAAACAGCCCACCTGGAGTGGAATTTTAGCTAATTAAAACCATTGTTTTATTATTAGCAACTTAGCCATCAACAGACAATCAGTCAATGTGCAGAATAAGGAATGGAGTCTCACATTTAAGAAAGTGGACCCACACGGTCCACCAAACAAGTAGCGGTTCCGTATGCAGCCCTGCTGCTGCCGCCACCACCACCACCTCTTGGCAGCCTCCCTGGCTTTGCTGTGGCTGAGGCCCTGTGCGCCCAGGGCCCAGGCTCTGCCCCTCCTCACTGGGCGTTGCTCCCTAGCGCTCTTTCCATATTTCTTGGCTTCCAATTTGTTGTCTTTGCACTACCATAATATTCCATTCCATAATTTATTCAGCCATCCTCCAGCGGTTGCACATAGAGGTTTGCAGGTTTTTGCTCTTACAAATAGCTCTGCTGGGAACATTCTTGTACAGAGAGGCCCTTTTTCCCTTTTTATGATTTTTTTCGGATGAAGTCCTAGCACTAGGCTTTCTGGGTCGCAGTTTGTCTTTGACTCAGGATCAGTCTGGTGACACTGCTGATCACTGGTGATGTTGTCCATTCTTCTCCCATTCTCTCCCTCTCCATCTGTCTCTCTATAGTACCACTGACAGTGTAGACAGTACAGAATGCTTTATTTGTTGAAGCCTGTCTTCTTTTTAGGGTGCTATTTTCAGCACTCTAGTGGGTGCTAGGTGGTGTTCTAAAGGCTGCTTGTTTTATATTTCTGATTACTAAGGAGCACTGGAGGGCATTAGAACCTTGGGGGGTGGGTGCTGGCCCGGAGGTGTTGAGGAAGTAGACTGTAGATTGTCCCCAGTTGGAGCAGCAAGGGGCGCTAGCCCCAGATCCTCTCATTAGCCTGGGCCAGTGGGGGAAGTCTCAACTCTCTTCTTTTGTCACTGGGCCTCAGGCTGCTTCTCTGGTGGGAAGGTGGTTCCATCCTGTGCCTGGTGGGCTCTTAGACCAACTACACTTAGGAAATGCAGCCAAGCCTGGATTCAACCTTACAGGAACATGATGGGGAGTGGAGAAGATGTGGATTTTTGCTCCCTAGCAGGCAGGTTCCCTTTCATGGGGCAGTTCCCTTCCCCTTGGCAGCCTGTGGCTCCAGGATGTAACTGTTCCCACCTCAGGGCTGGCCCAGGCCCCTCAGTTTCTCCATGGCCTACATAGATAACTTGATGTGTTGAGGGGTGGGGGTGATCTTTAACCACCTGAGGATTCTCAGGAGACTAAAGAGGTGCTATAGGCCCAGAGTCATGCCAATGTGCATGTGCCGAATTTCCAAAAAGGAGGAAGAAAGGGAGTTGGGCAGCACTTCTTAGCCAGTTATAGAACCAGATAGTTTCCTTAGAGAAAGATGTGATCACTGTGAACCAGCATAGGTTCATGATAAGAAGCCAATACCAAGCAAGCTTTTCTTTCTCCCTTTTGGACCCGGGAATGCTGTAAGCAGAACACAGCTGGATTTTAGTTGGACAGGCTTCCCATGGCTTTGGGGAAAGCTAGAGTAAGGACAACTAGGTAACAGGGAAGTGAGGTGGGTGTGAAACCATCTGAGGGATCTGACTCAGAGAGTGATTCAATGAGTGATGGGCAAGGGGTGATCACACAGGGTGAATGACAGCATAATGAAATGAGTTAGCACTCTGGTTAGACCTGAGAGTGACACAGCAGTGGGTGGCATCCACAGCACGTGCTGGCAGAAAAGCCACTGGATCTGGGGCCAGGAGACATGTTGGAATGGTGACCTGGTCATTTTCCTGTATGACTTTGGAAAAGTCACCCAGTGTCTTTGAGCCTCACTTATCCTTCTATGAAAGGTCTGAGTATCTCATGAAATAATGTATATTAACCACTTTGAACATGGAAAAGGGCCAGAGTCATGGGAAGCTATTCTTTTCTTGACACATTGGAAAGTTGGGGTGAGTAATAGGATGGAAGGGAATAGGGACAAATGTTTGGGATCAGAAAGAGCCAAGTACTGCCCAAGGAGCCAGCCCATCCACTGAGGAAGACTGGCTGCAAGCTGCTTAAGTCACCAGCAGAACTCTTGCAGCCTCAGTCTCCAGGAACAGCTATAGTGAATCCCAAATGAGGACAGTGACTGTCCTGCTGTCCTCTGTGCCCTGGTCAGGCCACAGCAAGGGTATTAGGTCAAGTTTTAGGCTTCCCATGTTAAGGTGGAGCTTGACAGGCTGGAGCCACATCCAGAGGAGGGAACAAGGGTTGTGAGGGAGCCTTGAAGGCCTGCTTTATAGGGCGGATGGAAGGGACCAGGGGATATGGAGTCTGAAGCACACGGGGGCGGGGGGGGGAGGGCTGGATGGGGAGGGGGTCATGATGATAGTCATAAAATATTTAAATATTTGAAGGGTTGTCATGTGAAAGAGGGATGAGAGTTATGTTGCTTGGCCCCTGGGGCCCATCAATGGATGGAAGTTAGAGGCAGATTTTGGCTCAATTTAAGGAAAATGTTCCTAACAATTAGAGCTGTCTAGCAATGGAATGGGCTGCCTGGGGAGGGAGAGTTCCGTCCCTGGAAGTCTTCAAGAGCCGAGATGGCTGGCTGGCTGAGCACTCTTTCGGTCTTCAGGCATGCCTTGGCGGACAGCCCTGGGTTGGGGGGGCAGGGTCTGTAAGCAGGTGTTGCTAAGGCCCAACCACAGGAGCTTGGGGTCAGTTTATGGGGACATACCAGATTGATTCCCTTTCCACTTGCAAATATGGCAGAGAGAGACAAAGACAGACAGACAGAGAGAAAGTGGCAGATATTCCCAAAGAAATAAAATGAGCATAAGCAGAGGTAGTAACATGTAAGTACAGGGAAATTTTTAGCCATGCCTCCAAGTTTTTGCCAAGAGAATTAGGGGTGGGAGAGTGAATCTGTTTTAATTTGTTAAATGTTTAAAAACCATTTCTTTCAGATTGTTTCCCCCCCCCCCTCATAGATCTTTACTTCCATCTCAGTTGGCTCGGACTTGCTTTGTATTGGGCCTCCTGATGGAAAATTATATTTGTGTGTTTAAGATGCTAGGGAGGAACAGTAACTAGGGTGATGCCTGCAGGCGGGAAAGATGTTTCTAGAAAGTGTTTGAAACAATTGGGCAAGTGGAGCTGAACTGCTAGAGATTGGCTTGCGTTTGCTGACCCCTCCTATTTCCTCAGGGACAGTGGGGCCCGGGCGTTTGCTTTTGGGTCACGTTCTCCCAAGCTGTGTTCTGCACGATCTTCCTAGACAGAAGAGGAAGCTTTCAAGGCTAATCAGAATGCCACGTTTTATATTAGAGGGGAAAATAGGTGTTAGCACTTTGCAAAGTGGTTTTTTTCTCTCTTGTTCCACAAGTGGTCTGCCCTTCCTTTATCCCGGGGGATGCTTTGTGTATCCCTCAGACCTCTCCATGCCAGCCAAGCAATGGTTGTCTCAGTCCAGCACAAGGCTAAATTAGCTTGGGAACCCCATTGTAAGCCGCTTCACACAAACAGCCCATTGCCCAGGAGAAGCCCATTGTCTGGGGATTTAAGAACTGGACTTTGGCTGCAAGAATTTAGCCTATTCCCCTTTGACCTTTTGATTCTGACAAGTCCAAGCTATAGCATCTGAAACCTTGTCATGTCAGCTGGGAATCTAACACATCCTCCAAACAAATGCTTGCTGTGGGGAGGCCAGACCAGGCCAGCCTCCTGGAAACTTAGTGTACTCAAATGAACTGAGGCTCCAAGGGTGGAAAAACCTGCTGGGAGCCCATTCACATGTGGACATTTCCAGTCCTCCTTGGCAGCCACATTTTCATTAGGAAAATGAGGCAGGCAATTAATAATGGTGATTCATGGTTTTTACTTGGAAATGGGAAAGAAAAACAGGATTTTGTTTTAATCTTTATTGCATATGTTAAGAAGCTGTGTGGAGTGGGCCCCAGGCAGGGCAGCAAAGGGAAGGCCCCCTTGATTTTCTGACTGTCTTTGTCCAAGCAATAGCAAATGGAGCTGCTCCCACCTGAAGGAAGATGGGGCAATGGTTAGAGAACGGGGAGTCCTGACGATCCAAATCAGGGCCTTGTTTTTTTTTTTCCCACATACTGACTGTGTCACCCTGGACAAGTCTCTTCACTTCTTTGTTCTCAATATTATCAGGTGCTGAGATGGTGTTGACCTGCCTTGTGCTCCTAGGAGTTCCTTCTACCAATGAAATCCCATCTAAACAGAGCCTCCAACTGACATTGGAATGAGGTTCCCTCCAGGGTGAGGAGGAGGTAGAAGTAAAGAATGACTGGGGTGGGTGGCAGAAGTCTCAGGGGTAACCCCACTCCCATCCTTTGAGGGACGATGGCTTCTCAAGCAGCTGGGCCCCTCCTCAGATCATGTTGTTAAGGAATGTTAAAATCACATTGTCATTTTCCCCATGCAGGTTCACAGAGAGCCTGAAATCTGTCCCCAGACCCCCTAGGGGTCAGTGGACCCCAGGTTAAAAGCCTGGTTATCCCCTTAGCTTTTTTTTTTTTTTTTTTTTTTGCTGGGCAATGAGGGTTAAGTGACTTGCCCAGGGTCACACAGCTAGTAAGTGTCAAGTGTCTAAGGCTGGATTTGAACTCAGGTCTTCCTGAACCCAGGGCCAGTGCTTTATCCACTGTGCCACCTAGCTGCCCCTATCCCCATAGCTTTTCTTTCTTTCTTTTTTTTGGTGAGGCAATTGGGGTTAAGTGACTTGCCCAGGGTCACACAGCTTGTAAGTGTTAAGTGTCTGGGGCTGGATTTGAACTTAGGTCCTTCTGAATCCAGGGCCGGTGCTTTATCCACTGCGCCACCTAGCTGCCCCATCCCCTTAGCTTTTGATGGGAACTGCATTTGGCTCGAGAGCCATAAGGCTGGCATCGGGCTCTTGTCATTGCTTTTTCCACTAGACCTCGGGTTCCCTTAAGAGAAGTACAGGTATGTGCTCTTGGAAGCTCATGCCTCAGGACCTAGCACTACTGACCACCCCATGGAAGGCAGTTGGTAGCTGGCGGTGCCTCTGGAGACAAGATGGTGGGAAGTTTGAACCTTGCCTCTATTAGCAAGCCATTTCCACATCTTGTGGCTCAGTTTCCTCAGCTCTGTAATAGAGATAATAAGGCCCATAGCAGTTAGAATTCAGGGTTGTTTTGAAGCTCAAATTAGAGAGGGTAGGTCAAGTACTTTGCAAAGTTTCTAATGACCCTTGGTTATCATCCTTGTTTGCTTCTGGGAATCCTGCCATTTCTCCCCTCGGGGCTCTATCCTGACTGGTGCACACTGCCATCCTCCACGCCATTCTCCGTAGCTCTAATTCCTTCTTCCCAGAGACCCTGTTTTCCTCTGAGGTTACCAACAGCCACCAAGTCGCCCTGGTGGTTAATGCCAAGTCACCTAGTACTTCCTTCTCTCACACTTGGCTGGTCACTTGCTAAGGCCGTGAGCTCTATCAAGCCCCTTCCCTCCTACTCCCTGTGCCTTTGTCCTAGAGCAGCCTCTCCTGACCTCTTGTCCAGGTGAAGATGCTAGCTCCCTAATTGGTCTCCTTCCTTCCTGTTGGTCTCCTTCCTTCCTGTCACTCCCCTTCTTCCCCAAAGCAGCTAAAATAGGTTCATAAGATAAATAGGGTAGTTGGTGTAGAGAACGGATCAGATGCTGGACTTGGAGTCTGGAGGACCCAGGTTCAAATCCTGCCTTGGACACTGATTAGCTTTGGAATTTCGGACAAGTGGCTGAACCATTCTCTAAGCCACCTTCTTTCTCTCTAAAATGAGGGCCTCAGATCTCTTGTCCTAGGAGCTTTCCAAGGCATAGGCCTGATCACTTTGACTGATCCCCATCCCACAACTCGAACCTTCTTGTTTCCTTTTAGCCTTAACTTGGTTCCCTGGGTCCTGAGATCTGCCCAATCTGCTTTCTAGTTATTTGCCTCCTTCTGTCACTGAGGCCAGAGCTGGACCAGAGTTCAAATCCTGTCTCAGACACTTTAATAGCTCTGTGACTCTGGGTAAGTCATTAAACCTCTCTTCCTTATCTGGTATGGGGCTCAAATTAGATCATCTTGTAAATGTTTTGCAAGCCTTGAAACAGTTTTGAAATGCAAACTGCTATTTACACACACACACACACACACAATTATGGTAGTTGTTCCTATCATCCTCTGGGCTGCTTGACTGCTCACGTGGCTTGGGTGTGGTGGGGTCACCAATTCCATTCCTTTGGTGAGTCGAAGGTCCACCAGGCCTTACCACCTGTTCCACCTGGCCCCAAGGGGCTTGCCCCCTTGCCAAGGGGCAAGGTCCCTTGGGGCTTTCCGTACACCCATAGGACTTCCGGGGCTCAACATTTTTTTATGTCTTTCCTCCCTCCATCGGATCATGAGCTCATTGAATGGAGGAACAATCTTGTGCTTTCTCTTTGTGTATCTGCTGCTTACACAGTGCTTGGTGCGTGGGAAGGCTTTCATAAATGCATTTTCATTCATTCGTTATGGAGAAAATGTTGAGAAAAAGGCTGATGGGCAGTTTGACAGTCTGCAGGCTGCTCCCACCTTGGCATCTCATTTTCTCTTGGGTCCCATAAAAGAACTGTGCTTTGGGCCTTAGTGGCCCTATACTGGTGTCAAGCTTCCAGCGCCCACCTGGCCTGTCTGGCCTGGCGTTCATTGGGTGGTTCTGTAATCCCCAGATCACTCTCAGCCTATGGAGAAGCCTCCTGATTTCATGGCTACTTTGGGCCTGTTCTGTCCACATTCCAAGCTAATCCCTCACCAGCTGCCCCCCTGCTAAAGCCCTTGACAAAGGGAAAGACAAGGAGACCCAGTGTTCCCAGCACCCCCAGCTCAGCCTCCGACTGGGCCAGTCCACCCTTTGCTCTCCGTGCCTCTAGTAGTGGCCCCCAGTCTTTCTCCCTAGGTCTTGCTAAAAGCATACACCAAGTTTTGAAAGCCCTTTTTGTACATATTCAAAGGTTTTCCAAGCATCTTGAGTCAGTTATTTGTTTGGAGTCTTTGCCATCCCTTTTTGTCTTCCTCCCTGGCTTTTGGAAGGATGGGACCTCTTTGGAGCTCAGCTCTCTGGGCAGCAGCACTTCCTGTCCTGGGTGCTGGAGGCCAGGGTCTGCTTTGGTGCCTCCCTTTCTTTCTCATATGGTGATGGGGTATAATTGGATTCTTCGAGTTTCCTTGGTACAACCTCTTATTTTGCTTGGGCCAACTCTCCCTTTTTGAATCTCAGGCCAGGGCATCAGACCTTGGTATTCAGTACTTTCCCTGAACTCTAGCAAACTTCTTTTCCTAAAGTCTAGGGTTTCTAGCAAAATAGAGTGGGGTTTGGAGCCAAAGGTCCTGGGTTCAGATCCTGGCTCTGCTACTTTACTGGCTCATGTGACCTCTCAGGGCCTTGGTTTCTTTGTCTATAAAATGATGGGGTTGGTTGAAATCAGGGGTTCTTAATCTGGGCTTCAGGAACTTTTTTTCCTCTTATTTTGATAACTAGTTTAATAAAATCTTTCCTTTGTAATCCTCTTTTCTTCATTGATGCACTTTATGGCTTTAAAGACCACCTTCTTTATTTTCACTAATCTCTAACTCCAATTGAGCATTTCCTTCTACTGTGAATGTAGGGGGCTAACCTTGATTAGAGGGGAGGTAGAGGTTCCATGATGAAAAACAAGCCGATGGAGCCAAGGCCTGGGGGGCCTCTGAGCCCCTTCAGGCTCTCAGTCCCTGACCCTTTGAAGTCTGGGATGGTGAGGCCCCTCTCACTTCTGATCAAAATTAAGGAAGGCCAAGGAGAGAGCACTGGATGAGGAGTCACAGTGCCTCTCTCACTTGCTCCCTGTTGGACATTGGACAAGTCACTTAACCTCACTAGGCCTTGGTTTTCTTATCTCTGAAATGCATGAGTTGGACTAGGCCTTGTGGTTAGGGAAAGAGTAGCATTTCTCCTTGTTGCTTCTTCTGCCTCCCCAAAGTTGAAATTAGTTAGCACTCTGGTGCTAAGTTGGTAATTTCTCGGGCTCTCTGATTCTAGTGGCATGAGCCCCTAACACACATCCACAATCTGTTTTTAAATTTTTAAAAAATTCTTTAAAATTTAAAATTTATTTTTATTATTATTATTTTTTACCATTTTGCTCTTCATTTTTATTTATTTAGAATTTTTATTTTCCTAGATTACATGTAAAAACACATTTTAGCATCAAATTTTAAAAATTTTGCGTTCCAAATTTTCTTCCTCCCTCCCTCCCCACCCTGCCTTAAGAACTCAAGCAATTCAATATAAGTTATACATGAGTAGTCATGCAGAACGTTTCCACATTAGTCAGGTTGTGAAAGAAAACAGACAAAAACAAAACTTCAGATAAAGGAACTAAGAAAAAAATACGCTTCAATCTGTTTTCATATACCATCAGTTCTTTCTCTGTAGATGGATTGCATTTTTCATAAGTCCTTCAGAGTTGTCTTGGATCATTGTATTGCTGAAAATAACTAAGTCATTCACAGCAGATCATCTTACAATATTGCTATTATTTTATATACAGTACGTTTCACTTTGTATCAGCTCATGTAGGTCTTTCCAGGTTTTTCTGATAGCATCCTACTCATCATTTTTTTTTCACACATCCGGATAGGTAGAGCTCCCCTACATTGCTCTGCCTCACTTCTGGGCCAGTGTTGGGCGCTCTCTTGGGAAAGCAGCATCCAAATCCTTCATTTGGCTGGTCTGCCTGTAGCATGTTCCTGTAACTGTTATTTTGGCTTCTTTTTCCTCCTTAGTGTTACCCTAAATGCTCTTCACCATGATTCACTTATGGGTTCAAGGATTTTTGTATGGGCACCTGCTGTCTTTTTTTTTTTTTTTAATTTTTTTTTGTGTGTGGGGGGCAATGGGGGTTAAATGACTTGCCCAGGGTCACACAGCTAGTAAGTGTCAAGTGTCTGAGGCCGGATTTGAACTCAGGTCCTCCTGAATCCAGGGCCGGTGCTTTATCTACTATACCACCTAGCTGCCCCTGGGCACCTGCTTTCTTGACAGTCTAATCCTGCTGACCCTTTAATTTGGGCCATTCCTTTTGAATAGAGTATGGCCTGTTCTTGTATTCTAGCCATGTGTCCAATCTGACCGGAGATACTGGTGTTGTTAGTATGGTGGTGAGGCTTGATTTGCTTTGACACCAGAAGGCTTCTTCCTGCCCCTCACCCCTACTCCTCTGTCCAGATGACCAGGTGACCCTTTTCTTATACCTTCTATCTACAGATTTTCACAGACATTCTTCTCTCCTTCTCTAATTTCAGCTTCAATCCCTCGATCAGCTCAGTCTTTGCTCTCCTACCAAGTGCACTCTTTGTGGCCTCTGGCCCCACCAGGAACCATTCTTCTCACCTGTCAGCAATGGGGCAGGATCTTGTCTGCAGAGTCTGCTGCTCACTCCCCATAGGCTCTTTTTTTCCTTCTTTTTTTTTTTTTTTTTTGGTGAGGCAATTGGGGTTAAGTGACTTGCCCAGGGTCACACAGCTAGTACGTGTCAAGTGTCTGAGGCTGGATTTGAACTCAGATCCCCCTGAATCCAGGGCCAGTGCTCTACCCACTGTGCCACCTAGCTGCCCGTCCCCATAGGCTCTTTATGCTTCTTGACCTTAAAGAAGAGAATCTTACGCTTTCTTCCCCAGGGCTGCAACCCCTCCAGAGAGCTGTCCTGGTGGTGCTTATGGGGACACAAATGTCATTGTTCCTACCCTCAGAGAGGTTACATTCTCTTGGGGGGAACAACTCGTATACATATAAACACACAATAAATGCAAAGAAGAATGAGGATGGAGCAGAACCTGTGATTTCATTGATCCTGGGAGCTCATGGGGGAGGAAACTTCCCTGCTACTACAGATCAGCACTTTGGGGCCTTGTCAAGAGTCATGCAAAGCAGCACACATCAGAGACAGAATTGGAATCCTGGTCTTCCAATTCCAGAGCCAATATTCACTATTTCATATTGCCGGTGTGTGATTTATATCCACTCTGCCATACTGGAGTTCCCGGGGAAGGACTTTATGGAGGCTGAGCTGAAAGAAGTCTAGAAAGGTAGGCTGGGACCACATTGTGAAAGGCTTGAAATGCTCCTACTGGAAACCATGGTCTTGGAGCGGACTGAACAGTCTTAGAGCTGTCACTTTGGTAGCTAGCTAGCTGGCTGGTGGGTGGATGGGTTAGAGGTGACCAAGGAGGAGGCTATGGCCTTAGCTCAGGGGAGAGGTGATGTGGCGGTAGCAAGAAGGGAAGGGATGGAAGACATCCTGCCGAGGTGCATCAGTCAGACCTGGTCATTGGGTCTGGAGGGAAGTGGGAGTGGGAAGGGGTAGGGGAGGGAGAGTGAAGAATTGTGAGCCTGGGTGACTGGGAGTATGATGGTGCCCTTGACAGTTGGGAAGCGGGTGGGTCTGGGAGGAAAGGGGAGATTTGGTTTGGGCATATTGGCCTTGACATGTCTATAGGATGTCCAGTTGGAAATGTGGTAGTTGGTGATGAGGGGCTTGAGCCCAGGAGAGAGGCTAGGGCTGAATATGTAGATCTAGGGGAGATCATTGAATCCATGGGAGTCGATGAGTTCAACAAGAGAAGAAAGAGGGCCTAGGACAGAGCTTTCCAGTTAGGTCAGCCTTGAGAGATTAAAGATGGGGCAATTTGGGTAGCCCGTAGGCAGCAGGGGCCTTGAGCGAGTGCCCAGGCTTCTGGGGCTAAGGAAACCAGTCAAGTGTGGTCCTGCCAGTGAAGTGCTATGGGGTTGCTCACCTGAGGAGACCAAGTTTTGCAAAAGGCTTTGAAGATATAGAGGAAGCTGATTTGATTGGTGGGGAGGGGGGAGCCAAATAAATGTTCTAGGGAGTCTGGATGCCCATGGGAAAGAAAGCGAGGCAGGCAGCATCCTGGGGCGGGAGGAGCAGTGACTGGCCAGGACAGACTTGTAATCTCCTCGAACTTGTGGCCTTCTGTGTGCATGTGGCTGGTAGCCTGGCAGCTAGCTGATGTGGGCAGGCTTGTCAACTAGGCCCAAGCAGCCTAGCCCAAGAGCAAGAGGATGTGCCTTGGGCCCGACTTTGCCTCAGGGACGTTTCATGAACCGGTGTGTGGGGCTTTTAGTTGGTTTTCCTGTACTTGGCAGTATTTTAGAAGTGAGAAGGAGGTGAGAGCCCTCTGGGTGATGAGGTGATTACATTGCCTGAGCATCTGTAGTCTGGATTTTGTTGCTCTTGCCTCCTATTGGCAGCTGTCTTATCTTGGGTAAAATTCATCGAAGTTGATGAACCGGTTAGGTGGCACAGAGCTGGTAGAGCTCGTGGATCTGTTTTCTTGCTAGGCCACGTGGCACAGCAGGGGGGTGGGGGTGGGGGGGTGTTCTTTTCTTTTTTTTTTAATCAGCTCTGCCTACTTGAGTCCTCCCAGCCTGAGGATGCAGGGCTTCCTGTTAAGTAGATGGTAAATTATTCCTTAAACTAAATGAGAATTCTTTTAAGTAGAGTGTGCCTGGAGCAAGCAAGATGCTTCTCTTCAAATCAAATTAACTTTCTTTTTCTTTAAAGGTAGCTGACACCGGAGGGCCAGTGGAGGGAGAATCACTTCTGACAGTGAAACTTCATTAGTTTCCCATCTGTGCTAGAGGAGGGGGACTTCTCTCGGAAATGGGCCTTTAGGATAAACAGGCTTCAGTGCAGAGCTTTACTTAATCCCGCCTTCCATTGGGATCAAGGACCAGCTTTTGCCTCTTTTCGTATCTCCAATACTTAGCACGTAGCAGAAGCTTAATTAATACTTAGCAATTGACTGCCCGGGAAAAGGCTTCCCAAGGAAGGGGCACCAGAGCTGAAAGACAGGGATTCTGAGAAGCTGGGACTCGGAGGGGAGGGCAGGAAGGCCTGCCAGGCAGCCAAGGGGAAGGGGACCGGTCCAGTGGGAGGAATTTCAGTCCAGTGCCCGCGATGTGGCTGGGATGATGAATAGATGGACATGGGTTTTGATGGAGTTGGGCTTGAGCTTCCTATGGGACATCCAGGAGAAGACATTCAGTTGCCAGTTGATAATGGAAGATTGGAGTGGAGGAGAGACATTAGGGCTGTTTGTATATACAGATTTGAACAGAGATGGTACTTGGACCCTTGAGAGAGGAGGGCCCAGGCCACAGCTAAGGGGGCAGGTCTTGGGTGATGATTGATTCGCCATCATCCATCAACAAACATGACCTTAGGCAACTCAGCCTCCAGACCTCAGTTTCCCCAGATGGAAAATGAGAAGGTTGAACTACCTGACCTCTACAGTCCTGTCTAGCTCTAAATCTATGATCATATGATCTTCTGAAGAAGCATTTATTAACCGCCTGCCATGTTCCAGGTACCGTGCTAGGTGCTGGGGACACAGAAACAGAAAACCCCATGGTGCTGTTGGGAGGGCCAGGTAAGGAAGGAGGACACCCCAGGCATGGAGGACTGCTGGTGAAAAGGCAGGGAGGGTGATGGGAAACAGAGTTCCGGGCTGTGATAGAAGCAACAAGAGTCTTCTTCAAGGATCTGAGAGGCTTAGCACCAGAAGCTCAGCCACCATGTAGTTGTTGGTTTTGGGGGTGGGGGGTACAGCCCCTGAGATGGAGGGTTCCCTGTCCCATGCTTCTGTTTGTGCAGTCACTGCTGCAGCCTGTGATTTAACTGTTGGTGGCTTGTCCGGGGCCAGTAAGGGAACATACCACCAGCTATGTTGGCATTCCCCAGTGGTGAGATCCCGCTGATTCAAGGAGAGAATGAGGCTGTGGCCAGGGAGGAGGCACGGTTTGCAGGCTTTCCTCACTTCTGGTAGGCATCACCCGAATGAGCATCAGGAATAGAAGCTCCCTGAGGGCAAGGCCCCGTTCATTTTGTTTGTTTGGTTTTGGTTTTGTGGGACAATGAGGGTTAAGTGACTTGCCCAGGATCACACAGCTAGTAAGTGTCCAGTGTCTGAGGCTGGATTTGAAACCAGGTACTCCTGAATCTAGGGGCAGTGCTCTATCCACTGTGCCACCTAGCTGCCCCAGCCCCGTTCATTTTTGCCCTTGGAGCTCCAGCACCTAGAAAGGGCCTGACAAATTGTACTGTTTGGAGCTGGAAGGACCTTTAGGGGTCATCGAGTCTAACCCTTCATTTCACTGAGATTAAACTGAGACCCACAAGGGGAAAGGATTTCCTAATATTTCAGAGATTGTAAATCACTGAGGTGGGATTTGAACTGGGGTCTTCTCCACCCCCCCCATCTACTGACTTTCAATATCATGTTAAAGGATTCTTTGATGAATTAAAGTATTCCATACTTAGTAACTAATACTTAATGAGCAAAGAGACAAGAGGGTGGGGGACTGTTGAAAATTATTGTTTGGGATCCAGAAATGTGAGCTAAGGGTTTGGAGATGGACTCCTCCGAAAACTCACATCTGCACACATCTGGACACATCCATATATCATAAATATTTTCCTCAAGAAGTCGTTTGGTTGGCCCTTCGAGCAGGCCGGCAGTATTTAGCCCTGGCTGAGGAAAGGTTCCCCCCAGTGTATAGACAGATGTTCTTAAGCTCTCATGAATTGCTCAAACATAGTCACAATGGATATTTCTTGATTTTCAAAGAGTAAACCATCATTGTTAATACTGTTATACTCGGTTTCTTGGTGATGAGCTTGTGAGTTGATGAAGGCTACAGGAATCTCCCTACCTCTTTCCACAGTAAATTTACTTCAGTAACAATAGGGGTTCAAAGAGCCTTTTGTGGGCTAGCCTGGGAACCTCTCCACAACAATATGGTGTTTGAGAGGAAATGCCTCATTCCAGTTGAACAAGCAATTGACTCACACATGAACTGCAATACGACTCATTGGTGAATTGGGAATTTTCTGTACATTGGAATTCTAACTTTCAAAATCCATTTTCATCATGAGAGTTTAATAATAAATTTTCTGGGCCATTTATTCGCAAACTTTCCCCCCAAATGAGTTGACATTGCATATGGTGAACAGTGAACAGCCTCATAAAAATGAAGTTGATTCAAAGAGGTAGGAGATGTGGGTTCTCAACATAGCAATGATTGCAGAATGTGCTGTGGGTGATCAGGACATGACACCAAATAGAAAAAAAAGACACTGCATGTGGTGATGGCTCCAACCTCACTTTGAAAAATGGGGACTGGACAAAAGGAAAGATTTGGAAATGGCGTGGTTTCCCTGAGAAGTTATAAGCAGTGCACAGCAGCCTTCCCAGTTAAGAGGCCCAGAAACTTCCTCAGATCAGAGACAGCCTCCTTGGCTGCCCCACCCCTCCCATGCTTGGCATGCTGACCCCTCCTCCTCTTGGCCTTGTGTGGGAGGGAGGCCTTTCCTAGGCAACCCCCCCCCCAGCTGCTGGGGCCTCCCATCTATGCCGAATGTGTCTTGTGTTTGTGTGGTCTCCCCATTACAATGTGAGCCCCGAAAGGGCAAGGGCTGCTGTTGCCTTTTGTATCTGCAAAAACTGAGAGCACTTGGTGAGTTCATCCTTTCTGCCTAGCAGAAGGACTTGGTCACTTAGGGCAACACCTCTTTGGAGGCCTGCCTTACATAAAACACTTTTTTTTTTTTTCGAGGAAGGAAGACAGACAGACTTGACAGTCTCAAGGCTAGAAGTCTACTCTCTAGGTCATTGCCTCATTCCTCTCTCCTCCATATTGCCTGGAAAGAAGTTCCTTAAGCACTCTGTCACTAGTTGATGACTAGCCCTGTCTTGCTTTGTTCACCGCCACATTTAGTCTTCTTGCCTTTCCCTGAGCTCTGTCTTAGCTCAGTAATGAACAGGTTCGCTTCCTGCCAGAGCCTTAGTGCCGCCCCTAGCTCCCCACTGCAGCTCTAGTCCCCAGAGGGTCTCCAGTGGAAATCTCCTACCTGTGCTCTCTTCTTCAGGATTGATTTGTGATCCCTCCTCCCCTCTGGGCCTTAGGCTGCTTTCCTGATTGCTTTTGTGTGGATTGGAGGATACCTAAGCCCTCAGGAGGGTTGTTACAGACCTGTCTAGAATAAGGAAATCCCCCATAATAAAGACCTCCCTGGGAGGGGGAGGCTGAGAGAGGTTGGGTTTAGGAAGTTCTCATCATAGGTAATGTTATGCTAAATAACTTTTTAAGTTGGAAACTTCAAAAATGAATGAAAAAGCCCAGCATTCTTTTGCTATGGTAACCAAGGTAACTGAAGTTCTTGAGGCTGTGGAGAAGGGATGGGGGAGGAGACTTTTGGCCCCACGTAGGGCAGTTTGGGTGGGGTTATCTGCTGATCTTCAGGGGAGGGGGCCTAGTCTAGCTAAGACTTCTCCTTTCTGGGTGATCTCAGGCTTTGGGAGAGGGCTTGGTTACCACCTCCTGATAAGAGGAGAGGGAGATAGCTGGAGGAAAAAGAGCTAATGCCTTGGATTGTGTAAGCACTGGCCCAAGGATCCACAGATTTCCTTTGGCTTCATTCTAAAGCCTAAACAAATCCCCTGAACCCAGTCCTGAAGGAATGGGATTGGGAGTTGGCCATCTGGTGAAAAGGGGCCTCCCAGGCTGGAGAAAGGGAAAGAGCCAAAGCAATCAGTGAGAGCTCTGGTTGTATTCTGTTGTGGTCCTTTTGAAGTTGTAGGGACAAGGGAACCTGGAAGGCCTTCAGAATGGGAATGATCTCCAAGGACCATTTCTGCTTTGAAAATGGATGATTCTTCACCTTTATGCCAAGGGCTTTATTTCCCTCTTTCTAAATGTTGAAAAAACCCAGGCTTCTCTCAGGCCTTTTGACCTCTCTGTGAAGCTCTGCCCCAGCTTCAGCTACTACCCACCTCCTAACTGAGCATTTCCCCTTTTTTTTTCCAGGAGTTCAGCGACCTCATGCTACCCACTGATTATTCAGAGACACACCTGGACTGGTGACTCCCAAGGTAAGTGAATGGAGTGAGAGGCTAGTGAGCCATGTTGCTTGGGGGTTGGCCAGGAACAAGCTGGGGGCAGCAAAGCTAGTGGGAACTGAGAATATGGGAAGTGGTACTGAGGTGATTGGCCTAACCTGGCCTGTGCGCCCCTTTGCTTTTGTGCTTTTCATGAAGTTTTGGTGTCTAATGGGGATAAGGACTGACCTTGTGATTTCCTAGGTCTAGGGAACTCCCTTCACCAACGCACTTTGTCACCTTTGTTGCCTAGAGCGCTGAAAGGTTTAGTGATTGGCCCAGAGTCCTTTACTCTTCTTGCAGCATAACTGAGTACAGCTCATTGACTGCCTGCACATATAGAGGCTGATGTCAGGTGAAGTTGGCAAGCATTTATTAGATGCTTATTGTATGCCAGGCCCTGCCTTCAGGGACCTCCAAGTCTAAAGAGGGAGACAACAGGCAGAGTGCTCAGTACAAACAAGCTAGAGACAGGATGTGTTGGAGGAACTCTGAGGGAAAACAATCAGGGAGACTTAGCCAGGTTTTCTGTGGAAGGTGTGGGGTTTTGGCCTAGGCCTGGAAAAAGCCTGGGAGGCCAGGGGGCAGAGACAAGGAGGGAGAGCATTCCAGGCTTAGGCTACAGCTAATGAAAAATTCCTGAGTCATGAGATGGTGTATTTTGTGAGAAGACTACCCAGGATTCCTGTGTCCCCTGGTCTCTAAGTACATGGAGGGGAATAAGGTGTAAGAAGACTGGCAAGGTAGGAGGGGACAAGGTTGTGAAGAACTTTAAGAGCCAAATCGAGGACTTTGTGTTTGGTCCTAGAGGTGCTAGGGAGCTACTGGAGTTTATTGAGTGGAGCAGTGACCATATCAAAAGAAGGCCAATTTGACAGCTGAGTGGGGAGAGCCTAGGGGCAGGTATAAGCCCCCCCCCCCCAGCAGCCATCGCAGTGGTCCTGGTGTGAGGTGAAGGGGCACCTGCACTGAAGCGGCAACAGCAGTGTCAGAGGAGAGGAGGTGGATTTGAAAGATGTGATTTATGATGCCTTAGGGTTGGGTAGGGGGTGTCTGATAGCCTAGGATCTAGTCTGGGAGACCTTTATTTTTGTGTACTTATATACTTAGGAACCTTGGACTTCATTTCAGTAAGGCTTGTGTCCTGGGGGCGTGGGGTCGCTGTTGATTGGATTAGTACTCTGTCCAGTGCCTGATGACTTCCTGGGAGGGCACATCCTTGGTGGCCCCCTGCATTCCCATACACACTGACCTTCAGCTGTGGCAGCCTGTTCTAGGAAAAAGGGTAAGAGGAATCGATCTGTGGCCTTGGGGGGTAGAATCGCACCTTTGTCCTTTTCTTCCATCCCTTGTGTCTGGGCCTTGGGTTCCTCAAGCAGAAAATGATTGGGTGGGTTGTACTATAGCAGCTATTCTTAACCTGGGCACCCAAGGCCTTGTTGGAAAAACCAGGCGATTTCCAGAATCGTTGCTCACATTCCTGTAACACTTGGAGGTGTGTAAAGCCATTGCTGGGCTTAGTTGTTCCTCCTAGCTTCAGGGGACTAGATTATTAAAGAATTGGAGCCAGTGGAGAGAGAATGTGCCTTGTGGTCAATGTGAACAACAACATGTACTGAGCTCCCAGTGCAGATGTAGTGGTGACTCTGGTGACTCTCTGGGCTTCCTGCTGAGAACAGGACAGGGTACAGCTTCCTGCCCCCATCCTCCTGGGAGTCCTTCCATTTTGTTCTTCCTGCCATCTCCTGGGCTTCTGGCTCTGCCCCAGTCACTTTGGGGCTGGTGAAGCAGCAGGAGCCTCAGCTTGGATACCATCCCTATCCCTGTGCTAGGTGATCAAGTCTACTGGCCTGACCCCCTGCCCACAGAGAATGGGTTTTTTCTCCTTCCCAGGCTGAGCCACAGTGTTTTCTGAGAGATGTTAGTGTCAAGTTCAGTTATTCCAAGAGGCAGTCTAGAGTCCCCAAGTTAAGAAAACCTTTTTTGTTATTAGTGGCCATAGTAGGAGTTGGGAGCTTTTGAGGAAATGGGGGGGGGGGTAATCTGTGGAGAAATTTGACCTAATTGGGTTGGGTGGTGTGTTTGAAACAAGGACTGATGAAAACTTTCTCAAGATTCGAATTTTAGTTGACCAGAAAGGATCTGGCCAAGTTACTTGACCTCTGACCCTCTTAGAGTTCCAGGCAGCTCCCAAAGACTGGAAGTTTCAGAAAAGGTGCCCACTTTCCTTGGTAAAGAGAGTTTCTACCTTGGAGTATCTTCTGCCTGTGAAATCCTAGGTTTTGACACTTCCAGCCCAGTGGTCCTCATTGGAATTCATTTGGCAAGCAGATTGTTGTTGTGGGGCAGCTAGGTGTCACAGTGGATAAAGCACCAGCCCTGAATTCAGGAGGACCTGAGTTCAAATCTGGCCTCAGACACATGACACTTATTAGCTGTGTGACCCTGGGCAAGTCACTTAACCTTCATTGCCCTGCAAAAAAAAATCTGGCAAAATCTAGCCTACCATACAACAGCAATGCTACCTGGGAAGGTCTGTAAGGTGCCCTCTAAGATGCTGTGGTTCCCTATCCCTGTCAGCATCATACTGTTCACATGCAACTTCTCAAGGGCTTTTTATTCCAAACTGATTTTAAGTAGGTTGTTTGGGAAGCTCTTGTCTGAATGTTCAGTTACAACCGTATGTCATTAGCCACTCTGACCACACAGCTCCTCAGAGAATCTTTCTCACCCTCCAACAGCTTTACTTGAGAATGGGCATATCCCACAACTTCTCCATCTCCTCAAATTTGAAATTCCCATTTTCCTACCATAGCCAAGTTTTGGCCTCTCCAGCAATCTCCTTGACCAAGTTCTCTGCCTTCATTTTGATTCCCCTCTGGCTTCTCTACCTTTCACAGCTGATCTTGACCACACAAGACATGACTTCCATGTGTGACTATTTCTTCTTCCCACCTTTCAGCATTTTAACAACTGAGCCTTATTCTTAAGTAACTACTACTATCAATTTTTTTTTGGCTTCTGTTCCTGAGCTGCTAAGGATAAATCGATCTTTAAAGATTTATTGAGGCCTTCTGTTCTGATGCCGCATCATTTGCCCATATTTTCTCTGACCCCAATCGTCTGTATTTTTAAAATTAATTCCTATTTAGAACAGTTTTGGCCATGTGGGTATTAATTTCTTAATATTATATATCAGTAAAGGATTGACTGCATGTCTCCCTAACTTCTCATGGTCTCAGGCTGTGAGACCTAGGCTGTCCTAAGAGGGAGGGCTCTAAGCACTAGCCAAGAGGGAGCTCCAGGCCTCTTCCAGGAGTTCTTAATCCTCTTTTGATAGAGGCAGGTCATTATACATTGATCAAAGCTAATTGATTAGCATCATTCATCATTAGCATCATTGACTTGACTTGAGGGTGGTCTACATTAAAATGAACTCTACCCATAACATCAGGAAGAAGAACCCTAGCTGAAGGGCCAAGGCTAAGTCTGTTATCTAGGTGTGGTTTGATCCCATCAGTCTTTCACTGAGCTAGACAAAAGAGTATCTCCACTTTTGTTCCCTTGGGTTTGTCCCAGATTAAGAACAGGACTTTCTGGAGTGTGGGGGAGAAAGGACTAAGAAACTGATCCCCACGCCATGCTGTTCTACATATAGACATTTCTGGTTTTTAACCAGTGCCAGAGAATTTGTATGATTCTTGCTTTATAGGATAATTTGACCTCTGGTATCACTGCTGCCTTCATTCTTGCTTCTCCCCACCCCCATCATTTATTTCTCTTGTAAATTTTTAGGGTTATAGATTTAGATTTTCCAAGAACTTGAGGGGTCACCCAGCCCGGCCTCTTCATTTTTCAGATGGACAAACCGAGGGCCCAAAACAGTGAAATGCCTCGATCCCAGTCCACCATCATCGGTGGCAGAGCCAGGGATTCAAACCAAGGCCCCTGACTCCAGTGCCACATGTGCTTCTAGATCTTTTCTTTCCCATGTGAATTTAGCCCACCACAGTTCATGGTGGCACGTTATGTATACCCTAATATTGGTAGACATAGCCTGTTGATGAAAGCATTCGTTCCTCACCCTGCTTTTATGATGTGCCAGGGTGTTGCTGGTGAATTTAAGGTGAAATATGTGTTTCACAAAATAAAACTCTCTCACTTTATTTTTGGTTTATTCAGCATTTTATTTTTCCCCAATTAAATGTACAAACAATCTTAATATCCATTTAAAAAACTTTGTTTCACCTCAATTTTAAAGCATACCCAGCACCTCCTTTTAAAGGAGTTGGGGTGGAGTGGGGTGGGGGTGGGTTTGAAGTTCCAGACTGTGGTATAATGCAGGGGCTTCTTAAACTTTTTCTACTTGTGACCCTTTTTTGCCTGAGAAATTTTTATGTGACCCCTGGTATGTAGGTATATAAAATAGGTACACAGAACCTTTTGCTGTTGCCAAATTTTTGCTACCCCCACATTCAGTTATGGGACCCCATATGGGGGTTTAAGAAGCTAGGATATAGTGAGAAGTCAGGTCAGGAGATCTGGCCTGGCACCCTGGGTTTGCCACCTACTAGCTGTCTCAGCCTGCCCAAGGTAGCTCTGTTGCCTTATGTGTACAGTGGCCATGCTAGTTGTAGTACTGCTTCTTACAGGGCTGGAAGGGTCAAATGAGACCCTGTGCAAAATGCCATGCCATCATAAGCCACTATTGCACTCTCTTCTAACAGCTCCCCGTGCCAGGGGGCACTTACACACCATGTGGGTGGGGTTCAAGCTTGATTGGGGTCTTATAATCAGAGGACCTTTTGAGATGGGTTGGGAGAAGCTCATCACCAGGGTGGCCCAATGGTGTGCTGGGTGGGGTTTGTGGTCACTGTCACTCTGGAAGACTTTACACTGGCCAGAGCAGGGCGGGATTGCCAACACTGATACAATCCTGGCTCTTTGTTGGGAATCAATGACTTGACTAGCTTTCACAGGGCTGACCCAGGCTACATGACCCTCTGGCAATTGGACACTTGCTTGTAGGATCCCAATCTAGAGCTGGAAGGGACTTCGGAGGTCCTCATTTAACAGATGAGGAAACTGAGTGTTTGGTTTTAGTGACGGCTCTTCTCGCAAGGCCTGAGTTTGCCAACTGGCCCCTCACTCATCCAAACCTGCAAGGCCAGTCCCCATGCTCATCATGCCTTAATGCCATCTAAACACCTAGGCAGCATGCACAATCTGGAGTAACCTAATTTTCTTTGAGGCCTGCCTAATGGATGGTGTCACTGTGCCGGGGAATTTCCTTGACTTTTCTTGCACAACCTCAATAGTAGTTCCTTGAGTATCTGGCATTTATGGGCGTGTGTACTGTGAAGTGTAAATAAGAATCCATTTGCAAAAGAGGTGTTTGGGCGGATGAATTAAGCCTTTGACTTGTCTTGTTTGCTTGAGGGCCCTGCCTCCATTGGCCTGGCAGCAGGAATTCAGAAAACTATTGAAATCTATAGGGTCTTTCAGTTCATTAAAAAAAAAAAAACCAACCAGGTGTTTTCGAGCTACATTTAGCTGTGGTTAGCAGTCAGTTTATGAACCACCTTGATACCTACAGCTTGCTAATTGTGGTGCCACAGAAACTGCAAAGGGACTATTACCCCCGCGAATGTTTTCTGCCTTCCAACTTCAACTTGGAAAAATTACAGACATTTTCCAATCTCCTTACTTTTTCTCCTGTTCCTGTTTTCTTTAAACTTTCAGAAGATCAATTCAGACTCAAACTTTTTATACGTGGTCCTACCCTAGGATTAGGCACAAACCTCATAAAGTGAGGTTGGGAAACAAGCCCATTTTCTTCTTAAAGGCACTGTGTGGTTTGCAAAGTTGGCATTTTTGAATCACTGCCTGTAGTAAGATTCCCAACAGAATCTGCTCTCCAGGTGCACAGCATTAGGATAGTGTCTGAGACCTCAGGGAAATGCTCAAGGAAGAAACTCTTCTAAGCCACATGGGTCCTGTCGAGTAATACAGTGGCAGTGGCTCCGTGGCCCCCATTGACCCAACCCAAAAGGGCCTTGATTCTTGACTAAGTGTTCCAATCATTGGTGTCTCTGCCAGTGATTCAAATATTGAAAGTGAATCTACTATTTACAGTCATAGATTTAGCCCTAAAAAGGGACTGACTGAAAGATCCAATGATCTCATTTTATAGGGAAGGAAAGTGAGGCCAGCCTCCCCTGGGTCAGCCTGCAGAATCCTGATTTCGTTATTTGTAGAAAAGAAGCTGCCAGATTGATCTTTAGCAAAGTGCTTAGGCTCATTTGACCCTAGGGAGTGACTACCAGGCATTATGCTATTATTCCCATTTTGCAGATAAAAAACTGAGGTAAAGAGAGTTTAAGTGACTTGTCTAAGATCATATGTTCTTCGTTCTGTAAGAGGATCATGAATGACATCAGGAGGTAATGTCATGACTTGCTGTGAATTGGATTTAAGTGAAGCAGGGCTGTGCAAAGTCACCAGCCTCACTCAGTCTTCCAGAACCATCTGGATCCAGTGGCAAGATATAGATCAGGACGACTAGAGATGGTCAAGGATGCAGTGGCCTTTTTTAAGCTAAGGTCTTTTCCAAGTCTTAGTTTGTCTGAGGCAGTGCCCATTCAGTGATAAGAATGACCTCTTTTACCCAGTCAAAAAAAACCCCAAACTAAAATCACTTTGGGAGGGTTTCTGGCCAAAACAGAAACAATTGCTATTTGCACTCACTTTGAGCCCAAACCATGACCAAGTGAGGCTAGGTCTGGGACCTATTGTAGCCCTCCTTCACTCAAATGCAAATTCACTGCAAATCATGCCATCACCCTGATGTCATGGTCCTCTTATTCAGAACGAAGGTCGAAGTACAACAATAGAATTGTTGGCCAATTAGTGAGAGCCATGGTGGTTTGGGTTTACGATATGACCCTTAAAAAAGAAATCTAGCCCATAAACCCCAAGCTATCTTGGGAGGTTTCATCCATCATTAGAGACATTTGAACTCGGGTCTTCTAATTACAAATCCAGTGTTCTTTTCAAGAAGTCATGGACCCACACCTCCTTGCTCAGCAGAAACTTCTGAGTCATTCGGATCATTTCAGAGGATCCCAGGATGTTAGAGCGGGGGGTGGGGGGGCACTATTTGACAGATTTTACCTTCATTTTACAAATGAGGAAACTGAGGCCCTCCCCAAAAGTTAGGCAAAGTCGGATGGTAATTATGTGTCACAATTGAGATTTGAAATTCCATCCTCTGACTCCAACTCCAGCCCTCTTTTCACTGTCCCAGAGCTGCCTGGTCCAACCCCCTCATCTTACAGATGACCAAACCGAGGTTGGATGCCCCCATCACACAGATAGGCAATGACTGAGCTAGAATTTAAACCCTGCCCCTCTCTCTGACTCCACACACCATGCTCTTTACACTGCATCAAAGCTTTTCTAAAGTCTAAGATGGTAAACAAAATTATTGTTAATTAAATGTTTAATTCATGCTTATTAGCATAGGCTGTTTAGCTTGAGGTTTAATTGCTTACTGGCGCCCTGCCTTTCAGGCTACACCCCCACCTAAGTATTAATTCATGGACATTTTTCCCCATTTCTTTGGATTGCTCATTTTCTTCATTCCTTACGGCACAGGAATATTCCCTTACATTCATATACCTTAATTGATTCAGCTTTTCCCCAGACATTGGTCACACGGTTTTCTAGCACGGGGATATTTTATATACCAACAGGTATTTTTGTCTGTTGATGGTATCCCCGGATCTAGGCCTCACGAAGGACTCGCTGAGCCAGAGGGGTTTTTAGTGTTCTTATTTTCTCATTGTTTTTATGTAAGTTGTGTCTGTGTGTGTCTTGGCAGGTCAACAAACTCTTAGATCCTTGGAAACATTTAGTTATTTCCTAACAGATTTTCTTTTGAGAAAAAGAATGTGTATCATCATGTTGATTATTTTTGTGGATTAATAATTGTATTAGGTACCCAAAATGATTTTAGCCTCCACTTTGCCATGGCCTCTTCCCTTCCCTTTTCCTCCTCCTGAGCTGGCCCCGGCCGGCTCTCCCAGAACATTGCCGATCGTTGGCATCCTGGCTTCACCCCTGTTTTTATTGGAAAAACTTCTAATGTTTCTCAATTACAAGTAACGTGAGCTCTTGGTTTCAGTTACATTTTTTCCTTCACCGTGTTAGAGAGCATTTTGTTTCTCAGCTAGCGTGTTTTTAACGTAAACGAATATTTGTATTTTATTGAAGGTTTTTTCTGCGACCATTGATATGAACAGATGTTTTTAATTGCTTTTGTTACTGATATGATTTAGTATGTTCATTGTTTTCCTCTTAAACTACCCTTACATGCTTGGTATAAATTCTGCTTGACCATAATGAATAAATTTGGCGGGAGGCGAGGGGGGAGGGTTGTGAAGTATGTTTTCCAGCACTTTGCTTAATATTTTTCAAGTCTATATTCCTTACTTATACAGGTTTGGGATTCTTTTTCTGCGCCTTATTCTTCCCAGGCTAGGTCTTAGCACCGTATTTGTCTTGTGGAATAAATGAGTAGAACGCTTTCTTTGCCTATTTCCCCGAACAATTTCTATAGCATAGGGATTCTTTGTTCTTTAAATTTTTGATAGAATTCACTTGGGAAACATCTAATCCTGGGTTGTTGTTTTTTCCAGGGGCAGTTCATTTGTAGCCTGGTGTGAGTTTCTCTTTCTGAACTTTCCTATTTTCTGTTGGACTGAGTTGAATATTTTATATTATTGTAGATATTCATCCATTACATGGACATTTTCAGTTTGCTGGTAACTAAGTGTGCATAATAGTTTCAGATCATTTTCTTTCTTTCCTCTCCCTTGTGCTCTCTTGCTTCAAATTTTTCATTTTGCTACTATGCTTTGCTTTTTGGGGATTGTTAGCCCAGCCGAAGGGTAGCAACTTATTCATCGATCCCACCCTTTGTTAATTTTTGTTTTCAGTTTTGTTTGTTTCACTTTTTCTATTTTTATTTTTTTTGTCCTTGTTTTGTATTCATCTGTTTTGAAATTTCTCCTCCACTCATTAATCTTTGCTTTTCCTTTTTGGTTAATATTAATATTAATATTAATATAGAGTTGCCTTCTTGATCACCACTTCTGCTGTCTTGTACATTTTGATATGCTGTAGTATTGCTTGTTTTATATATTTGTATATTTTTTCACACATCCATATACATACATGTTATGACATTGTTATTATATAACAAATTATATCACTATGTTATATAATGATATATAATATATATTGTCTTTTTAAAAAGTGTTTCTATTATAATTTTGTCCTTGACCCTTCACATAATTTAGCAAATCATTTTTAGTCTCTTTTGGTCAGCTTTCCCTGATTATTTTCATCACATCGTGATCTAGAAAGCACATGTTTGATATTTCTGCTTCTCTGCATTTGTGGGTCTGTTCTCTATGCCCTAGAGCGTGACCAACGTTTGTGACAGTCCCCGGAGTGTTTGAAAAATCAATATGCTCTGGAACATGGCACGGCCACGTTTTTCCATGAATTCACTAAATCCAGTTTTGTCTGCATCCCGTCCCCTTTATGTCTCCAACTACTTTATTTATCTTTCTGTTTGACTTGTAAATTTTCTAAGAGTGGAATATTAGTCTCCTCCTGTTGATTTCTTATTGGCTTGGCTTTTTTCCCCCTTAGGAAAATTTTCCTTTACATATTTATTTCCTCGGTTGTTTGTTGTATGCATATTTGATGCTGATTGCATTTTACCAAGGAATGGGGGCAGCATTTAATGGAGTCTGTGGACTCATCTGCTGTTACTGAGCCACCCAGGCCTGTCACTTAACCTTTCCAGTCCTCAGTTTCCATTTTTAGAAAATAGAGATAATAATGTTTCTGTTCCCTGTGGCAATCGGCCAACAAACCTGTGTTAAGCAGTGCATCAGCCGCCAAGAACACAGAGGCAAAACGGAAACAATCCCTTTGCTCACGGAGCTCACGTTTTGTGACAGCAGGGGCTTGTCCCCTTTTCTGGGTCCTGCAACCCTCTCCCTCTTTTGGCCGTCTGTCTGCTGAAGTAGCCTGTGGCTGGACCTCGGCTCACAATCAGGTATAAGTCTGTCAGTAAGCATTTATTAAGCCAGGCAAAGTGCTAAACGCTGGCAATACCAAGAAAGGCACAAGATAGTTTCTGCTCTGAAGGGAGAGGCGACATACAAACAACTGTGTACAAATAAGCTAGAAACTGTGTCTCTGTTGGACACGGTTAGCAAAGGGAAGGAAGGCACTCCAATTAAGAGACTGGGAAAGGCTTCCTGGGGAAGGTGGGATTTTAGCTGGGTCTTGAAGAAAGCCAAGGAGGCCAGGAAGATGCATAAGATTCCAAAGAAAAACAATTATATGTGGAAATTTGTTGAACATGATTGTACATGTATAACCTATAGCAGAGTGCTTCCTATCTTGGGGAGCAGGGAGGGGAGGAAGGGAGAAAAATGTGGAACTCAAAATCTGACCAAAAGATTTGTTGAAAACTATCTTTACATGTAATTGGGGGAAAATAAGATACTATTAAGTTTTTAAAAAGCAATTATATTGAAATAAAGATATATTTTTTCCCATCCCAGATCATAGGCACCTACTCCCCTATAAGCTAGCCATAGTTCTCCTGTTTTAGGGGACAGAGAGAGAGAGAGAGAGAGAGAGAGAGAGAGAGAGTGTGTGTGTGTGTGTGTGTGTGTGTGTGTGCGCGCGCGCGTGCGTGCTTAGAAAAGATATGTACAAAATATTCCCATGGGGGGGGTGGCAGGGGAAGAGAGAAAAGAGAGGCCCTACTGAGCAGTGAACAGCCTCTCCAAGGACAGACAAGGTGCTTAACTTGAGCCTTGAAGGAAGCAAAGGATTCCAAGACGTGGAGAGGAAGAGGCATGGAGGGATAGCCAACACAAAGGCATAGAGATGGGAGATGGGTCTTTGTATGTATAGAGTGTATGAAGGGAATGATCTGTGATAAACTGGAAAGGGAGGTTGGGGCCAGGCTGTGAAGAGCCTTAATTGGCAAACAGGAGTTTGTATTTGACCCTTGATTCTTTTTTTTTTTTTTTTTTTTTTTGCGGGGCAATGGGGGTTAAGTGACTTGCCCAGGGTCACACAGCTAGTAAGTGTCAAGTGTCTGAGGCCGGGTTTGAACTCAGGTACTCCTGAATCCAGGGCCGGTGCTTTATCCACTGCGCCACCTAGCCGCCCTTGACCCTTGATTCTTGAAGAAGCCACCAGAACTTCTCCAACTGGAGAGTGACATTGTCAGATCTTTGTTCAAGGCAAATCACTTAAAAAAAAAAAAACCAAGGCAAATCACTTTTGCAACTGTGTGGAAGATGGACCAAAGGGAGAGAGATGGAGGCAGGGAGGTCGATGGCAAGAGGTGACAAGGGTCCAAACTGGGGGAGTGAGAAAGTGATGTTGTGAGGACATGTTTTAAACTTTCAAGTGTTATTTATTAATGGGGTGGGGGTAAGAGTTCTTATGAACATTTTTATAGACAGAAAAACGAAACTTCTATTTAGGCCAACTTGGTCACAAGTTTCTTAGTTTGCATTCTCAAGTTTGGTGATAAAAGTCACTGATTTTGGACTCAAGATGTTGGCACCTCACTGACAATGGATCTCATATCTGTCATTGTAGTTGGTCCTAATGCCTTAACCAGCTTCTCCAGGACTCTTGTCCTCAGAGTCAAGCTGTGTGAAGTCAAGACTTACTCAGGACTTTTGGTGAACTAGATAGATGGCCCAGCCTGGGTTTTGTTGTTTAGTTGTGATTCCATTTGGGGTTTTCTTGGCAGAGATACTGGAGTGGTTTTCCATTTCCTTCTCCACCTTATTTTATAGATGAGGAAACTGAGGCAAATAGGGTAAAGTGACTTGCCCAGGGTCATATAGCTAGTAAGTGTCTGAGGCCAGATTTGAACTCATGAAGCTTCCTGACTCCAGGCCTAGCACTCAATCCACTGTAGCACCACCTGGCTGCTCCTGCCTGCCCGAGTTTACCCTTGGTGATATTTAAATGGGAGATGCTATTAATGTTATAGAATCTTTAAGCCAAGGTAGACCTTGTCTAATTCTTTTATTCCCCTCTATTTTTTTTAATTTTTTTTTTTTTTAGTGAGCCAATTGGGATTAAGTGACTTGCCCAGGGTCACACAGCTAGTAAGTGTTAAGTGTCTGAGGTTGAATTTGAACTCAGGTACTCCTGACTCCAAGGCTGGTGCTCTATCCACTGCGCCACCTAGCTGCCCCCCCCTCTATTTCTTTTAATGTTTTCTACTGTGACTTTAGATTAGGCTTTATATTGCAGGCTCTTGTTTGTTTTCTTTATATTTGGATGTGTTTCTTTTTGGCTATATATTATTGGGACTTTTAAAAAGTATACTGAAACTTTTCCTTTTTTATGAGGAAAGTTTAATTCAGTTGATTTCAGGGTCATATTTAAGTCGTTTTTCATCAACCATGTATCTTGTTATATATTTTCTCAGCACAAATTATAATCCATTTTAATTCATTCTAAGGATCCAGTTCAGGAGTTTGTAAACTCTAGCATAAGCACACATTCACCCTCTCCCACATCACTAAAAGCACTTCCTGAAATTGTACTTTTACTTATGTAAATTTTCTCACACTTCCCATCTTTCCTCCCATCCCAGATATGAGAATTATTTGGGATTGCCTGCTATACCCTCTTCAAGGTGCCCTGCTTCCTCTTGTTGTTTTCCTTCTCTGGATTTTGCCAGTCAGGTATTAGTCATTATTTCATTAATGTTTCTTTGATATCCCGTTTTGCCAAGGAAGTGTGAATACTTTGAGTCATCCTTTATTCACTCCTTTACAGTTGCTTAACCCTACTGTGGTTCTTCCTTCTGGTAGATTTGAATATCAGTGGCCCTTGCCAGATCCTGTTTCCTTCAGTAGGAATGCCTGGAAGGTCTTTGAGTTACAAACAGAAACTCGAAGCTTTTCTTAGAAAAAAAGTTTGTTCTGCTTTGCTCAGTAACTACTTTGGGAGGATGAAGGTTGACTTCCCTTGCTTTTTACTATATTACATTCCAGCTTCTTCTGTCTTTTCTTATCTTGGATGACAAATCTTTATATTTTGAAATGCTGTTTTGGGGCATATGATTTGTGTCTTTCTGACCATTTGTGATATCCTCTCTCGCTGAAATTTTGAAGTTTCCTGACATTTCTGGATGACTTGAACTTGGGATTCATTTTGCATCAGTATCTTGTGAATTCTGTTGATTTGTACTCTGTCTCTTCTGTAGTTCTGAGAAGTATTTCTTTCACGTGTAAAATTCTCTAAAGGAGAAAAATGAGGAAAAATCCTTCAAAGAGGAACGTGAGTAAGGTAAGGGGACATATAACACAGCTGTCCTGTAGAAATATGCTAGTACTGTATTTTTTTTTTAGAAATCAGGGATAGGGGGATTGATCTAGAAGTTATATTTGCAGCGAGAGGATAGCTGGACCCAAGGGAAAAAATGAAGTTTCTGAGGGAGAAAGTATATAGATAGAAGATCCAAAGACCAAGAACTAAGTCTTCTGGTACATCCAGAGTTAAAAGTTGGGGAGTGTAGAGAGGAGGAAGTGCAGCCAAGGATCCAAAGAAGGAATTAGGGGTAGAGAAGGAAGAGGAGTGTCCAGACTGTGTGATAGCCTGGAAACCAAGAAAGGAGAGAGTGTCATAAAATAGGAAAGAGGTGGTCAGTAGGTCAAAGAGGATTGGAATTATTTCCCCAAATTCGGTGACCTCTGGAGGCAATGAGTTTAAGCTGTGTTATTATACCACCTACAGATGACATCCAATCTGTCTTACTTGAGGAAGCTTCACAATGCTGCAAGGACAGTGGTTGAGCTTCAATTGGAATTCTCTTCATTTAAGTCTGGCTCCCAGACTGAGCTTATACACTTCATTTTGGTAACAGTTCATCCACCCCAAAGGATCTGTAGGGCTGTGCTTTGGGTTTTTCCAGCCTTTTCTACTTTGGTTCACTTGGGCAGCAACTAAGATGCAAAGATTTTTGTTTCTTTGCTCTTCGTTTACTCAGGCAGTCAAGGACAGGACTAGGAATGGAATCCAATTCCCCTGATTGCTTTGCTGGTGCCCTGGCTAGCCTTGGATTGACTTGTACCATCCCCCCACCCTTTTGTTTTTGCCTCCACTCTTAACAGAAGGCTTTGTTGTTAGTCCCCATTAGCCTACCCCAGAGCTAGTCTCCAGCTGCCCCTTGCTCTGATGTAAGTAAGCACACATTCTCGAATTAAGGAAGAAGGTGTAGGTGGTATTTGTCATAGTTGGTAGTCACCACACCTACGGCACTTGGTTAGCCATGGCACCAGACTGAAGGACAAGCCTGCCTCGTTCAACACTACACACCCTAAAATGTCTCCCTGAATTATTCAATGGCCCCATTCATGTTTCATTGCCAAGTAAAGGGGGAGGAGACATTTTTAGTGGTTGTTTTTAATGTTTTTATTCCCCTTAAAATGACTTTGCCTTATAAAAAATAGTGTACTTTATTTGCAAGTCAGTATATATTCAGCAGATATTTCTTAAGCACCCACTGAGCTCGAGGCATACTGCCCTCTTGAACAGACCCTGAAGCAGCTTAGGCTAGGGGAGAGAAAAGACAGGGCCACGATGAAGTCTAATGCAGGCGGCCATGCAGCACGGTACTGAGTCTTAAGGGCTATAGGTATTCAGAGAAAGGGAATGGCTTCTTGGCCAGGGTAATTAGAAGAAATTCAGAATGCAGAAGCTCTGTTTACACTCGGATCAAGTAATATGCCCCAAATGAGATGAGGATTTGAGATAGAAACTTGTTCACTTAAAATTAGTGTCCAGAGTTAGAAGGAGCATCACATTTATGTCCTGAGGATTTTTCTCTTTATTTCAAGAGGTGGCTTTGGTTCAAGTATTCATTTTCACTTAAATGTTTGGAGCTGAGGAAAAAAATCACTCGTGGCCTGGCTCTGGAGCTCTGGCAGTTGGGAAATTCAGGAAGCTATTAGAGAATTTCACGTTCGAACACTAACACAGGAAAAGCAACTTGCCAGTAAAATTCCCCAGGCCTCAGTTTCCTCCTCTGTAACAGGAGGTAGTTGAGCCAGATCAGTGTTTCATAGTGTTTCGTAGAACCTCAGCATGAGAGAGGGTGTGAATGGGAGCTCTGTCAGAGTTTGGGGGCCAGCTCCATTTCCCCTTGAAAAATTAAATGTAGAATTATGCAAGTATGGAAAATATTTGTCTGGAAAGTTTTTGGTATGGAAATAGGCTTGTTTTCCTCCAACATTGCTCTAAGCACCTCTCCCTGTTAAACTAGAGAGATATTCGACAATGATCTCCAGCATTTTTACAGACTCCAGCCATAGATTTCAAGCCTCAGAGAGTTGCTAGGGCAAGTTAGTATGATGATAGCTTACTTAGATGATCCTGAAGCTTTGACAGTTAGGCTGCCTGGGACAGGGAGGGATCTTGGAGTAGTGGGTACTTTATCACATAGCATCTCAGGGAAGAAAGAAAATCAGAAATCTTTTGGGGGAAAAACAGAAAAAAGGTTGTTTTCATTCTAGCATTAACAAACCCCAAGTAAAAGAAGCCCTTCTCATACACTCAGGAGCACAGAGAAAGGCAGAATTCTGCAGCACTCTGTGGCTCTCTAGGCTTTGCTAGGGACTGTTTTATGTGCCTTGGAAGCTGACCTGCTTGTCTGGGATTCTTTTTGCCTTTCTTTTTTCTTTTGTGTGTTCATTTTTCAAAAATGCTTCAACAACCTCCTTTCTTTTTCTCCTCTTCTTTCTTTTCCTCTCCTTTCCTTTCCTTTCCTTTTTTTTGGGGGGGGGCAATCCTAGCCCTAGGTTCCCCTCTCCCCTTTTAGCTTCCCCCACCCCATTAAAAAAGGGAAAAAAAGAAAAGAAAAACGTGGTTCTTATACCAACAAATGCACATTGCTCTGGCTGTGTCTGCAAATCTGCAAATGTGTGGAACCCTTCACCTTTAGTCAGTGGCACTTGGTCACCACATCAATCAGACAAAGTTCTTGTGTTTCTGGTGGGGGTGTTACTGAAATTGTTTTCCTGGTTCTGCTTACTTCACTTGTGTCAGTTTCTTAAGTTTGCCCAGGATTCTCAGAAACCAGCCCTTTTGTCATCTTCTGTTGCAATAATATTCCATTACTTTCATATACCATCATTTGTTCAGCAATTCCCCAGTCGATGGGCACGCACACCCCCTTAGTTTGTTTCTTTGCTGTAACTACTTTTGTACATCTGTGTCCTTTTCCTCTTTTTTTGATCTCTTTGGGGTCTAGACCTGCTAATGGTATGGCTGGATCAAAGGCTTAGGTGCAGTTTAATAACTTTATGGTGATCAGAGCTGGATATGGTGTACTAGGTGCGATCTGGCCGCATAGTTCAGGGTGATGATTGTTTTCCTTTTCCCCGACACTGTATTCCAATTAATGAAGGCTAAAATATTTGTTAGCTGAGTACTGGTGAAATTTCAGGAGTCACAGGGGCCAGAGCTTTCTCTCTTTCACATTCACTCCACAGGCTCCTTCTAGCCCACAACTGAGTTCCTATAAGAGCTTCCTAAGTGTCTCCTTGGCCTCAGTTTCCCCTCTCTCTAATCCATCATCCATACCATTACCAGATTAATCTTCCCCAAGCATTTTCATCATGCCGTTCCCTTGTTTAGCCAGTCCTCCTTTGGTTTCCCATTGTCTTATAAAATGAAGCCTGAGAAAAACCTTCTGTCCTAGTCAAAGTGGTCCCCTCCTAGTCCCCAGAGAGGGGCTTCTGCTCATCCCCTTCTGCCTCACTTCCTGGAATGCCCTTCCCCCTCCTCTTCCTCTCTGCCAGTTCAGCTCTCCCTCAGCTCACATCCTTCCTCCATCAAGCTTTCCCAGGCACTGGGGCTCACAGTGAGCCCTCTTGTCTCTGGAGGCTTGGCGTACTATTTGGGAGTTCCTCTGGTATATTGTCTTCCTAACTAGATTATAACATTTTGAGGGGCAAGCACACAGGCAACTGGGGAGCAAAAAGAAAACCTCAGAGATCGGGTTGGCTTTGTTGCCAACCATGCCTGCTTGTCAACTTCAGAGTAATTTGATTTCTTGTTTTCCAGGACCAGTCCTCTGGCTGACAAATTCTCCATGTTATTTGATTATTCTTCCTTTCCCTCTTGTAGCTCTAACAAATGAGGTCATCCTTTGTAAAGCACTTTGCAAGTCTTAAAGCACCATACACAATAGCTATTATTATTTACAGTTTTATTGTTATTATTCTTATTATTCCTTTTGGCCTCTAGTATCAGTTCCCCACAGCAAGGCCACCTTCTAGCATACTCCGGGCCACCCCCTGCCTTACTGAAGAGACTAGCTAAGTATAGTCAGCCTTCTTTCCCCAAATATCAGAAGTAGAGGAGAGCTCAGTATGGGAACAACGTACCGTGACAAAGAATCTCCACTACTGGTGGTTTCTAGCCTTTGCTTGGGGCTGCCCCTTCAACTCTGGGGACAGCTCTGGTTGTTTGGGAAGCTTTGCTGACCACCAGACCTCCATGTGCCTCCTTGCCATTGTTCCTAATTGCTCTTGGGCCTGTCCTCTGGGGCCTAATCCCCCTACCTCCTGACATCCCTTCCTTCCAGTACTTGAAGTTGACCTGAGTCTTCTCTTCTCCAGGCTGAACACCCTCAGTTCCTTCTTAAAATCCTCTTAGGGGATGATTTTGAGACCTTTACTACCCCAGTTATCTTCTTCGTTGGCCTTCCCCAAAATGTGGCTCCTGGGATGTAATACAGTTCTCTAGATGTGGTTTGACTATAGGGCAGAGGACAAATTACAGCCTCCCTAATTCTGGAAAACTTGCCTTTTGCTGCAGCCTTGTCTTCTTGGACTGCCATATTGCACTAAGCTTGCGGGCCACTAAGACTTCCAGACCTTTTCATGTCAACTCTTACTGAACCACCTGTACTTGTGAAATGGATGTTTTGAACCTGATTTATAACAGAGTATCCTTTATCCCAATTATATTTCATCCCTTTATATTTGGCCCAGTGGTCTAGCCTGTCAAGACTTTTTGGGATCCCAACCCCCACTGTATTAATGAGCCATCCCTTCAAATTTTCTGTCCAAAAAAAATGAGGTTAGTCTATGACCTTTTCTGGAGGAGGCCATGTTGGCTCTCTGTGACCAATCCCCGTCTTTTCTAGAAGAGGCTATGTTGGCTTTTCGTGATCACCACCTCCTTTTCTGGATGTTCACTAGCTATGCCCTCTTGTGATACATTCTAGAACTTTGCTGCCAGAATTCAAAATGGGAACTCACTGTCTAGAGCTTGCAGACTCTACTCTTCCATTAAAACAAAATGAGGGGCGGCTAGGTGTCGCAGTGGATAAAGCACCGGCCCTGGATTCAGGAGTACCTGAGTTCAAATCCGGCCTCAGACACTTGACACTTACTAGCTGTGTGACCCTGGGCAAGTCACTTAACCCCCATTGCCCCGTAAAAAAACAAATAAAAACAAAAACAAAAACAAACAAAACAAAATGAAGCCATCCTTTCCCCTACTTCAATCCTGAGGCACCTCTCCTGTTCCCTCTAATCATTCCCTGTGATAATTCTGTGATCAGAGAGGGTGACTCAGCAGCCAAAGGCTCCAGTTTCTTTAGTCCCTGGGGATGGAGCTCATCTGGGCCTACTGACTTGATACCTTATTATCTTAGTCGCCTCCTATTAGCCATTTTTGTTTTAGCCTTTCCAGTACAAAGGTAATTTTTCCTTAGCAGAGAAAGCAGAAGCAAAACCATTTAGGGGGCTAATTATCATGGTCTAAGCCAGGCAAATTATGGTCATTGCGCTAGATCCCGCCTGCTGATGCTTTTTGTACAGTCTGAGACAAGAATATTTTTTACATTTTTGAATAAAATTTTATTGTATTTCAAAGTGTAAAAGCCATCCTTAGCTCACAAGCTGTATAGAAACAGGATTTGCTCACACCTGGTCCAGGCAAGTGACTACGGTGGCCCAAACAAGGACTGTGACTATGTGAGTGGAGAGAAGGGGACAGCTGAGAGACATGATTGTGGAGAAACAATCGACAAACATTGGCTACTGATGTGATATGGGAGAGGAGGGAAAGTGCCAAGCAGGTAACTGAGGTTGTGAATCTGGGCAACTGGAGGATTGGGTACCTTCGGCAGAAAGAGCAAAGTTCCGAGAAGGGTGGGTTTGGAAATGTGGCTGCTGCTTTGGACATGATGAATGTGAGATGTCTGTGGTTCTTCCAAGTGAACAGTGTCCAATAGGTGGTTGGATAATGGGATGGGATTGGAATATGAATTTGGAATATGGGATTGAAGTACAGGAAAGAGATGGGGGAAGAACGTAGAGAAAAGAGAGAGTGAGTCTAGAAATTGGACCCTGCCATAGTGAGTGATGGTTTAAGCCAGTTCTCCCCCAAAACCGTTTTCCACTTTGTCCAGGTGCTCTTGTTGAATAGTCTGTCCTCTCAAGTTCCTTGAACTCCGTCCGGGCTGCCACGTTCATTAGCTCTTTTTCTTACTTCTTTGGTCTTTTCTCCCGATCTCATCTTTTATTTTTTAGCTGGCACCAATTTGGGTGACTTTTACTTTAAAACATGCTTTGAGAGCTGGTGATGCCAGGGCCCCCTTCATTCAATTTTTCAAAAGTGTTCTCTCTTCCTTGAAATTCTTGCCCTCTGGTTCTTCTTCATGTAATTACTCCTTTGGTGAATCTGGTGAAGCCTCTCCTCAGTGTCAGGCTAGCTTGAGCTCACAAATGCAGACTGACGGCATAGAACAGAAATCAAGAGGGCGGTCTTGGTCTCCTACCTCACCCCGCCAACCACCTAGTGCCTCAGAAGCTCCTTAGCAATGACTTGGCACTACCAGACTGGGGCAGCTCTGTGCCATGCTGGCCCTTTGTGACTGGCTGACTGGTTGGGCCTCCCTTCCCTGGTCATTGTGCTTAGGGCTTGGAAACTGCAATTCCAACATGACATTTTTCAGGAGCAAAAGTTAAACCTTAACTGGAAACAAACGTGGCTCAAATTAGTTGCCCAGATTACATGAACATGTCAATATTGCTCAGCAAGAGGAAATACAGACCTGTGCATGGGTAGAGCTCAGCATTTCCCTAGACACCCCATGTGGGCCTCGAAATCCAGAAGGGAGAGCCTGCCTTGCTTCATGCTTGAGCTAGATGGAATTTTGTGGTCGATTGCCAGTCACACACTCTGAGTCAGAAGGACCCTCGGTGGCCATTGAAGAGTGGAAGGCCAAGGGCATTTCTTCCTTTTTGGTGGGAATCACAAGAGAGGACAGGTAGTGTGGCGTCATGGGCAGAGTGTCACTTGTCCTCTGTGGCCCTCATTTTCCTCTGAGGTCAGCTCCCCCACTCTGGGTCCTATGAGAACAATCTTTGGAAACTAGATGGAACAAAGATCTTCAGAGCTCATATAATTTTAATTCTTCCTACAAGAACTAATAACAGGAATGTCCTTGAGAAACACCATAGTGCTTAAAACCCTTCAACTTTGTATTGTAGCACTTGAGAAATATCCTGGACATTTTACAAATTCAGATACAAATTTCCTTCCTTTTCATCCTAAAGGAACTCTCTCCCCCCGCCCCCTCCTTCCCAAAATATAGAAGTGTCAAGCTTTTTGAAATTAAATATTGCTAGAAGGCCTTCAGACTGGTCATCTCATTCCAAGCCAAGGTATATGTTGGTGAAATGTTCTAAGTAGAAGCAGAATCCATTTTTAATGAGCTTGAAGGGAAATCACATGTTGTAGCCAAAGCTCATTAAAAAGGGAGTTTCTATGCCCCTCTGTCCAGAGGAAGAACACTGGAGCATTCAGTAATTTACTGCTTTGCCAATTTTTGAGAAGAACTTGGTGACACTAGATTATAGAAACGTAAGATTAGAGTCGAAGGAGTCCTCAGGAGAGCCACATCTATTTTTTATTTTATTTCATTTATTCGTTCATTCATCCATTCATTCATTTATTTTTGGGGGGGGGCAATGAGGGTTACGTGACTTGCCCAGGATCACACAGCTAGTAAGTGTCAAGTGTCTGAGGCCAGACTTGAACTCAGGTTCTCCTAAATCCAAGGCCGTTGCTTTATCTACTGCAGTGCCCCCCAGGAGAGCCACATCTAGACCAACCTGCTCATGAGCAGAAGTCCCCCCACAGCCAAGTGCTGGGAGACACTCATGGCAATCCTAACCATTTGGGGGGCACAACACCCTAGGCCTTAGAAAGCTATAGAAGCTGCTTTTTAAAAACAGTCTTTTTTCCCCCCATATTCCTTGACATTGCAAAAATTCATCTGGTTTTTAAATTTGGGGACTGGCTCCAAGAGCCAAAGTCAGTTTATGCCATTAACTCAAATGAGGCTGAATACAATGAGGACAATAAGCAGGATACACAGGGAGAGGTCGAATCAGCCTAGGAGAAGCCTGGAACACCCCATAGAGAAGGTGGCGTTGGCATTGGGCCTTGAAGGATGGCAGGGTTGCTTTTATTTTCCTTTCTCAGGGGAGGGGCCGGGGGGTTGGGGTTAGGATTTCTCCTGGTATGGAGTCAGTGTGGGATTACTAGAAGCCTTCCTGTCATCACAGAGTTTATAATCTGGGTGGGAGGATAAGGCCTAAATAATTGAAAATGATAACTGCCAAGTATTATAGCTCCCTCTTTGGGGAGGTTTGACTTGGGCCAGTAGTAATCAGCCATCGAGGCCTTCAGAGTTCAGTCAATAGAGAGCAGGGTGGGTGGCAGACCAGGCTAGGGAAATGAAGTATTCATGAAGGTGTGGATGGAGGCAGGAGAGGGGAAGCCATTTTAGGGAGCCTGACTGGCTCAGAGTTCCTGGACAGAAGGCTAGAAATATGGGCCGGGCATGGATTTTCCAGCTTGAGTTTGGACGAGATTCCGGATGACGATTTTGGAGTGGGGCAGAGGGACGATCTCAGTAACAGTTTAAGGAAGGTTTGCATGGTCTAGGACTGGGCGTTGGGGGAGAGGGAAGAAGATGAAGGTAACAAAGAGGCAGCCACACTGGTCTAGGCATGAAGTAATTAGGGTCTATGCTAGGGCCGTGCCAAGGAGACTCACATTCTAACTAGGCTTTTTTCCGGTGCTGAAACTTTCTAGATATGTGACTTTTTCAGTCTTCATAACTTGACTGTTAAAATTGTGGGGGTTGCAAAGCGCCTAGGCAGACAGGGCACTGCTTGTAAGAAGGGCCCTTACACCAACATGAATTGGCCTCTGTCGTCTTAATGATCTGGAGGAGAAAATATGAGCCCAGGCTCCCGACTGCTTTATTTCTGCTTCCCTAATTAGGTGTTCAGTATGTCCAGTGTCCAGTGTGGGGGACAAGAGCACGAGTACGGCACCAAACAGAGCTCTCCATAAAGAATATTATGAACCTGCCCTGAGGATCTAGAAATCTCCCCTCTCCCCTCTCTTTGTGCAGCCCCCGTGCTCACACAATGCTCTCCGCATGGTCATCATTAGGTATTGCATCAGAGAGGTGGGTTTCAGGCTGGGAGGGACCTTTGAGATCACATGGTCTAAGCCTCACATTTGACAGAGGAGGAAACTGAGGCTCCAAGAGCATCTGGAATTCATGCGTGACCTGAGACCTTAGGGGAAGGTGTTGAGCTGGAATCCCTCTCAAAACAGTATCCCTTTGAAAGCTTGAGTACATTCTGCTGAATTTCTGCATCAGAGACACACAGAAGCTGTTGTGCAATGTTTTTTGTGACCTGGTCGATTGTTATCCTGTGGGCATCATAGGGATTTAACAATCTAGCTTTGAGAAGTGCTAAGAACAGGAGGTATTATGGGCAATGGCCCTCCCTCTGGCTCCCCAGGCCTCTTGTCCTTGAGGAGGTGAGGTGACTAAGGCTTTGGGGGTTGGGTTTGGTATTTGAGTGAGTGGGTACCCTCATCCTTGCCCACTCACCGACAACCTAAGAGGGGCTGGAAGCAACATTAGGAGCACCTCAGCCCGCTTTGAAGAATGTTTGCTCAAAATAGCACGGGTCCTTGCTTTGTTGATAGTTTAGATTCGGCCAGAGGGCCTTAGCAGATGTACTGTGGGGCCCCACCACAAGTGCCCATCTCTGCTGCCGGTGCTGGTGGACAGCTAGCTTTCAGGGTGATCTTTGATTTCAGCTGGTGAGCCACCCTACGGGCTGAGGAATTGGGGTTAAGTGACTTGCTCAGGGTCACACAGCTAGTAAGTGTTAAGTGTCTGAGGCTGGATTTGAACTCAGGTCCTCCTGACTCCAGGGCCAGTGCTCTATCCATTGTGCCACCTAGCCCCCTCCACAGTCTTCTTACACTCTCCTTGCCTTCACCTACTCTGTGGCCCAGGCTTACTGGCCTCCATGTCCTTCCCCTGGCTGCTTCCCATTCCGGAAATGCTCCCCCTCCTTCCTCGTCTCTGGCCCTCCCGATTTCTGGCTTCCTTCAGAGCTCAGCACCATCCCACCATGTGCAGGATCTATTTCTCAGTCCTCTGGGAATGAGCTCATGCCTTCACCTTGGCGCTTACCCTCCATGGACTCTGTATGTATCTTGTATGGGTTTACAGAGTTCTTTACAGCTGTCTTCCCCATTTGACCTGGGGCAGGGGGGCTCCTTGATCACAGGGATAGGGGTTTTACCCTTCCCCCCATTGTGGTGAGCCCCTCTACTTAGGCTCTTCGTTCCATCCTCTTCTGTATTCCCAAAGCAACTTGCTCCATTGATCAATCCTTTCTCTTTCCCTAATTTTCAGTCTCTCCCTATTCATTGGCTCCTTCCTGATTGATGCCTACAAATATGCCCTGATCTCCCCCAACCTTAAAAAAATAAAAGAAAGAACCCTTCACTTGATCCTGCTGTCCTCTCAGGTTCTGCATCTCTCTTTGCTTTCCCATCCTAATTCCTTGAAAAAGTTCCCCCGGCTTCTTGCTCCCACTTTTTCAAACACCCACTCACTTCTCAGCCCCCATTACAATCTGGTTTCCGCTCGACTGCAACTAAAAATGATCTCTCCAAGGTCACCAGTGGTCTCTTTTGTTGCTAAAGCCAATGTTTCTCAGTCCTCGTTCTTCTTCTCTGTGAAGCCTTGAACACTACCTCCGTGGGATGCTTGTGGTCCTGTGAGGACTTCTCATTCTTCCCTGCATTTTTGTTACATTGTTCTCTCCTGCTTCTAGCTCTTTTGCGGGATTTCTAGCTCTTTTGCGGGATTTCTAGCTCTTTTGCGGGATTATCTGCCATATTCTACCCCCCACCCGACACATGGGGCTTTGGGAGGTGGGAAACATTGGCCTGGGCCCTTTTCTCTTCTCTTTCTCTCCATACTTTTTTCTTGATGAACCCATTGTCTCCCACCACTTATTATCTTTGGGGTGCAACGAATTCCAGGAGGCACCTCCAACTTCGTTGCATTTGAACAGCTCATGACAAAGGAGTGGCTCTTTTGCAAATTTGATTTGCTTATTGCAAAATTAACCACTTGGCCCTGCCCAGATTGGGAGAAACATTTAAGGCCTTTACAAGCCATGTGGGCAACAGGGGCCTGACTGGGGAGAAGGCAACTAGATTGTCTGAAAATGCTATTTGGGGCCTGCTCTGCCCTTGTTTAGAGATTTTTAGCAGCTCCCCACTGCCCGCGGGATCGCGTTCAAACTCTATTGCTAGCTATTTAAGGCTGGACGAAAGAAAGGGGAGAAGCGAAACAGATTTCTAAGTCCTCCCGAGTCAGGCTTTCACTGCCTCCCTTCATCGTTTTGTCTGAAGGGAGTTTCTAGACTAGCACAAATAGCCATCTCGCATGTAACCATTAAAGATCCATTCCAAGGCCAAATGTCCGTGATTTGGGGATTATCAGAGTTTCGACTTTGCCTTGATTCCCACGGATAATATGGCTCAGGCTGTCCAGAATGATTCCCTGAAGGGAACACGTGGCCAGTGGGTTTCTGGCTTCCTGCACAGAACTGTGACTTCAGCTTTTGCATCTGCCCTTGAAAAAAATCCTCTGTTTTGACCTTGACCAGTATCAGCAAATAGGAGCGTTTCCTTATACAAAGAACAAGGAAAAGAGGATTGATTGCTCATAAACCCATGAATCTCCTTTATGTCCAGTTTGGCTTTCTTAAGTACTCATCAGACTGAACCAGCAGCAGTTTCTGGTGCCACCGTGCCCATCAGCATCATCTTCTGCTGTCTCCTTGTACACTTGGGCTGCTCTATTGGGCTCTGGTTTGTCATCCCGATTACAGCTGGGAAATTTCAGTGAAAAGGAAGCAAGGTAAGAGCTGTTATGACAGTCCAGGTGTGATGAGGACACGAGTAACTGGGCAGAGGGAATGGGCAATTCCGTAGGCATTTATTAAACTTCTATAATGCACAAAGCACTAGAATACCAAGGGGGAAAAGCCCATCTCTGCCTTTGCAGGCCCTGTATTTTCCTAGGGAAAATACACATGTACCCACATAATCCCATGCAGGAGGGGGGAGTATTAACAACTGGGGGCATTCCAGAAGGCTTCCTGTAGGAGGTGGTGCTTGAGGAAGAAGCCGAGGTAAGAGAGGAAAGAGGAACAGCCTATGGAGGGAGGGATGTGAGATGAGGCCAGCCAGGGTGAAGCTCTATTGAGGAGGGCCTTAAATGCCAGCTGGAGATGTTTATATTTTATCTTAGAGGCGCTAGGGAGTCAGTGGAGATTTTTGAGCATGAAATGACAAGGGCAAGATGGCGATTTTTAGTTGTATTATTGATTTGTGTCCAGTCAACAACAAACATTTATTGAGTGCTTACTGTGTTCCAGGTGTGTGTGTGTGTGGGGGGGTATCAGTCACAGCCTGATCAAACCCACCCTCTCTAATAACAGAGGACCTGTTCAGCCTGAGTGACCCTGGCCAGTGGTGCACAGCTGGAGCTGGCCGCCTTCTTCCAGATCCTCCAGAACCCAGCTGGGCTGTTCATTGCACTTCCCCATGTTCTGCATGTGCTCATTTCCAAACGTAGTCATGATGCACATTGCCCAGCTTCTGCTTTCATACTTGGCATCATTCAGCTTATCTAAGTTATCCTTCCCTGTTTCTCTGAATTTCTCATCTTTCCTGTTCTATGTCTGTTACATTCATAAACCAGTTTGTTCCGTCATCTCTCCAACTGGTTCATCTTGATGTGAGAAGTACAAATGGCTTTAATTCTCTTTTTGGCTGAGAGACCTGATTGTTTCATGAAGTGCCTGTCTCCTGTCTTGAAAAAGGCTAACCCAGTGTGTTGGGTGGTTGATTTGGGGCTTCTGGGCCATAGTTCTTTGGGGGTGCCTGGGTTCTTTCTTCCACTTGCCCTGATTGCCTCTGGTTCTCTTTGAAAAGTGGACCATGCTCCAATGACTGCTCATTGGTGAGTGCTTTTCTGGGTTTTCTGCTGGCAGTGGGTGAAGTGTTTGGCACTGGAACCTCCCAATTGGACCAGGATGGACCGAGGTGTGTTCAGTGTTCTTTCTCAGGGCCTTTCTCTTGCTATTTGGCTGCTTATTTTTTCCAACTCTCAGAAGTTTTCTTTGACCATTTGTAGGATTGTGGTGCTCATATTGTCTTCTTTTTCTAACTTATCTGGGATGTCTGAAGGGATCCAGAGATTGCAGGATGCAGATATTACACTGGAATCTACAGTAGAGAGGAACTGTCACATTGACTAGCTTTGGTACCTTGGGCAAGTCACTTTACCTTTGTCTGCTTCTGTCTCCTCAACTGCAAAATGGGAATCACAATAGCACTTAGCTCCCAGGATGGCTGTGAGAATTAAGTTTAAAGTGCTTAGCCTAGTGCCTGGTTGGTGCTTAATCAATGCTTGTTCTCCTCCCTTCCAGTTTTCGATTAGGGGAGAGGCATAGAGTCTAGTCCTTGCTAGGCACAAATCCCTTTTCTGTTCTTTGAATTTGGGGGAGGTGTTTCAAAGGTCATTTTCTTCATTGTTTCCTTTTGGTGGTTTCCTGCAGCAGCACAAATGAACCCCTGGATGCCTGCCCAACTCTGGTGTCAACTCTTGTGTGTGTCTTCTTTGCCTGTGCCATAGGAACCCACCCAAGGGGGTAGGGGCTTCGCTCTGCCTACTTTTCCATGGTGCGGGTACATTTGGTGTCTACTGGCTGGCTGTGGGGAACCTGTCATTCTGATCACATGACTATGTGGCCAGCCCATTGGAGAGGGGGTGCTCTGACTATTTGTCTTCTTCAGCACAAGCCCCACTGCTTTGTCATAACTTTCAGTCAGCTCACAACTGCCGTGTGCCTCTCCATTACCCACTGGGCAATCTTCACCTACATTTCTGCAAAGGCTGGTGTGGTGTTAAAAAACAAGCCTTTGTTTCATGGAAAAGCTTGCTGTCTTTGAGAGAACTGTATAATTCCTGCAAGACAGTTTGTTCAACCCCCCTCCTCTTCCTCTCGTCCAATGTTGAGCCCAGTTCATGGTCATTTTTCAGTGTGCTCACAGTTGCTGTACTGATGGATCAGCTCTCCAACTACCTAGCCTGACCTGGACAAGAGATGTTCTTCATCCACTTGGTCTTTCCTATGTGGATAGTGAAGCTGAGCTCTGGAGTGTTTGTGGATGTCATTTAAGAAACTGCTGCCTACACTGTTCTGGACTTGGGTGTGGAAGGTCTTTTATTCCAATTTCGAGGTCTCCCCATCCCCCCATGATTTTTTACTCCCTTCAGACTCTTCTTTGGTTACCCATGCTCATTATTGCTCAATTTCTCCAAGTGTGCCAACCATCTTTCTATTGCCAGTTTCTCCAGATAATGTCACTGTTTTGTTTTCTCCTCCTTTTTGACCTTTCTTATCAGCAGTGGTCATCACGGGGTTCCCTGAGGAGATCCAGCCCTATCCACCCAACTCACTCCATCTTGACTCTGCCCATCTGGCTACCTGGCTTCCCTGACATTTTTGCCAGTCTACAAAGCTTCCTCCCAATCTCTTTCCACACAGTCCTTTATCATGGTAGTGAGTGTTGGTATCTGTAAGGAGCAATGTCCCTTCTAGAATATGGCATCAAAGTTTACCTCAGACGAGTGCCTTGCTTTGGTGATGTCATTGGCTTTCGACCTCCCCTCATTTGATCCCACTGCTGGGACTGTCCGGGGAGGCCAGAGTCTGAGCAAAAGGAGTGAGTGATGTGGGGCAGCAGCCAGACAGACCTCACCTTTCCAGGAGAGTAGAGGCATGGAACTGCCCTTCACGCTTCCACTTCTGTCTGTTCTTGAGGTCTGCCCATTAACCCTGACTCAAGTTTTTTCTAGGCAGACGTATCATTTGGGATCACCCATATGATTTGCCTGCTGGAGGTTCAGCCGAGTCCTCACCATCGTCATCATCATCTTCGTGGTCGTGCTAAGAGACTCAGAGTAGGCCCACCAAGAAGGGGGAGGGTGGTACAAGAGGCCCTCCCTGTCAGTCACCGTCCTATCTCATCTTTGCCACCTTCTAGATTCCCAGAGCGACACCATGGACAACCCAGGCTTTCGGAGAGGGAGCTTCAATAGCTTCCGTAGCAGCACCAGTGATGAAGATCTGATGGAGATCTCGGGGACCACCTTAGACTTCTCCATGACAGATGATGTCCCTCCACTTGACAGAGACTTGGGAGGTACGCTGACTGCTGGGGCCTCAGCCCAGTTCTGGATCCCCCTTCTTACTTGTTTGTGTTTTCCTCCCTTCCCTCCCCCCACACCCAATTAGACTGGGTGTTCCTTGGGAGCACATGGCACATAGTAGGGACTTGAAGTTTATTGACTGACTACTGAGAACATCCTCATTAAGGGTTTCCTGTGTGCCAGGCACTGTGCTAAGAGCTAGGGCTACAAAGAAAGGTACAAATACAGTCCCTGCCCTCAAGGAACTCCCAGTCTAATGGGGGCCAGGACCAGGAAGCAGCAGCATCTTGGGACAATGAAAGGACTCATTTGAAAATGAAAAATTTGTTTTCTCTCCAATTCCTAATGATAATTTGGGTGCTGAGCCCCCTTCAAAACCTGGATAATCACCTGCTTGACTGCTCCCTCACAGTCTTCTCTGTTGGATCATCATTCATCTCCCATTCCTCAAGTGTAGGTGTAGCCCCAAGGTTCTGGCTGCTCTTGGCCCTCTTCTCTCTTCTTCTCTAGGGGTAGCTAGGGGGCACCACAGTGCCCAGAGCACCACCAGGTCTGGAGTCTGGAAGACCTGGGTTCAAATCTGGCCTCAGGCACTTACTGGCTTTGTGACCCTGGCCAAGTCACTTCACTTCTCTCTGCCTCAGCTTCCTTGTCTGTAAAGTGGGGATAAGAACAACACCTCCCTGCCACAGTTGTTGTGAGAATCAAATAAGAGTATTTTTCTAAAGTGCTGTGCCCAGTACCTGGCACGTAATAGGTGCTTTATCACTCTTCATTCCCTTTCTTGACTCCCTCTTAGTGATCTCATCTGTTCCCATGGGTTCCCTGAACCACTGAAGTCTGAGTGTGACTCCCAGATGCATCTGTCCAGCCCTTATCCCTCCAGTAGTCCCAGCAGTCAGTTCCACATGCCAGCTGGATGCTTGCTCCACCTGTCCCCGACAGAAGGCATTTCTCCGGCCCCCCTCTCCCTCTAAGCTTCCTTGTTTTTGATGAGCACACGTCCTGTCACTCAAGCCAAGGGAATGTCTGAATCCTCCTTGACTCTTCCTTCTGGGCCTGCCTCCAGCCCCCATATCTTATCACTTACCAAAGCCTGTGGCTTCCACCCTCCCAGTATCTCTGACTTCCACAGCTTGTCTCCATTACATGGGCCATTGCTCTAGTTCAGGCATTTCCCGCCTCTCCCTTTGTCTGTCATGGCAGCCTTCTGACTGACTTCCCTGCCTTCATTTTCCTTCCTCTTTCTAACCCTTTCTCAGCTGCTTGCTAAAGTCACCTTACTAAGGCCCAGGGATGAGGCATTCCCTCCCCTCAGCCCAGAAGCCTTCCATGGCTCCCTAGGAATTCTGGAACAAAGCCCAGACTTCTTATCCACTTTCCCTTTCCTTCCTTGCTGCACACTAGCCCCTTGCACAAACTCCCCAGGCCAGCCAAATTGCACTACTAGCTCTTCTCAGACCTCAGACTCCTGCCTCCATGCATTTACATAATCTGTCTCCCTCCCAGGGCTGGCGTGCATGCCCTCCCTGTTCAGCTGAGATACCACCTCCTCCACGAGGCCTTGCTTGATTTCTCCCTCCCACTCCCACTCTGGTAACCAGTGTTCTCTTGCCCCAAGCGGCCTCGTCTTTGTACATGTTGTAACCCCCTAGTGAAATGTAAGCTCCTTCAGCTCAGGGACAGTTTCCCTCCATGTAGTAGGTGCTTACTAAATGTTTATTGAGGAGACAGCTTGCAAGGTAAAAGAGACAAACAAGCCATATGGAGGCCAGAGCTGTTAGCAGCAGGATTGGGAGGAAGGACACTCACTGGATAATGCATCATGCAGATATGGCAGAGGTGAGTGATTCATTCTCGACAGAAACAATGATGTCGGCAGTGTTCTATTAGAAGTGACCAGGCCCCAGGGGCCTCTAGATCTAGCTGAGAACCGTTTGACTGGATCGTTGCCAAAAACATGACGTTAGGGGCCAGAGGGGCGGAAGAGGGGACAAACCTAAGTATCGGCATCCTTGGAGTCTCACAGATGAGGGGGCCTTGGGAGTGAGGGACAAAGAACAAGAGAAAGGTAAGGTCGGGACGGGGAAGCCGGACCAAGATGAGATGGTGAAAACAAGAGAACCGAGGAGGGCAAACTCTGCGGGGTTTGGCCTTCCATGCTCTTGAGGCCTTTGCTTTTCCTAGGAAAGGGAAATTTATGATGGTGTCATATTAATATATGGCTTAATAGCTCAAGTGAATCAGTCATAGGCGTTCACTGTTCCTTGTCAAAGGCATTTATTGAAGCCCCACTCCAGTAAGCCTGGAGTCTCTCATAGAGGACTCTGGCTCAAGGCCATAGGGATTTGGCCTCAGTGGAAAGCCAATGCACCTTGACTGCTCATTCCTACCTCCAGAAATCCTATGGTGAGAGATTGGGACAGGTAGGAATCAGCCACATTTCTGTAAAGGGAAGCTGATGCCCGGAGGAGGGAACGTGTGCACCTAGAGATTCTGTCATTTGTTGACTTCCTGCTTCTGCTTTAGAAATATTCCTGTTTCTAGTAGGATTTCCTCCTGCTAACAGAGCCCCCAGTCTTTGGTCCCGTCTCTACCTCCAGTGCCAGGACCAGGTAGCAGGGTACATCCAGACATTAGGCAGGGCTTGGAGGAGCAATAAAGTGCTCCTTGTTTGCTAGCTGGCCCGTCGAACTTGGCTTATGAAGAAGGAAGAAATCCATCACATGGAGCCTGATTAGAAATGCGTCGGAGGTGGTGGGATCAGAGTCTCCAGACTGGAAAGAATATAAGCAGAAAGAGTCGGGAAGAGGGGAAAAATTCAGACGAGCCGTCCTGGAACTTGGCTCTGGATGATAGGGAGGAAGAAAGGCGGTTTTCAAAGCAGTTCAATGTTTGGTGTCAAACCTGCTATGGTTTGGTTCCTTCCCATCTCCAGTATATCACTGCGGTGTGTGAACACCGTTGCTGTAAAAAGATTGCTGGATCCTCTGGGCCTCCAAAACAAGCCGGCTTATTCTTATGAGAGGGAGGAAGAGGGGAGACCTCGTTGGTTCTACCTGGTTCAGTCTAGTTAGGAACTAATGAAGGAGAAAATGGAAACTATGCTGGGTGGCCTATGACAGACACACACCTTAGAACAGGGAGAAAAGATATGCTAGCCCCTCTCTTCATCTCTGTTCCTCCCCGAGCTGAGCACTAGAGGGCGCCGCTGCCTCTGGCTACTTTTGCAGCCAGAAAGCCCTGTTGACCCAGATACCTCTAAAGTTTGATGAGCTGATAGCTTTCCTGGTTAGCCATGAAATTGTGAAAACCACGGGCTTCAAGCCCAATGCCAAGAGATCCGAACAGGTCACTGTCCAGTCTGCTATTTAGAATAGCTATCCTATAAACTTCCCCTTGGCTTTTCAGTTAGGGAAACTATTCTTTGGCAGCTCTCAGGCCACAGCCTTGCTCATCTTCATGTCCACTTCATATCAGAGCACAGTTCCCTCGAGGGAAGGGACTGTCATCTTTCATCTCTGCATCCCTACCTGGTGCAAGGTCTAGGTGCTTAGTAAGTATCGGCCTACTTGTACCACCTGCCCCCTTCCCCCGGATCTCCCAGACGACTTCTAGATGACAGTGGCCCCGCCGCTGAGCCAGAGTAGCACCAGGAGATCCCAGGCCCGGGACCTTGCAGGTTGGTTGAATGGCTTTGCCAAAGGACCATGGTTCACTTGCTGCTTACTCCATTGTTTTCATTTAAGGCGAACTCAGAGAATGGCTACTTTTCTGAGTCATTAAGAAGCCCCTTTAGTTTGAACCTTCTCAGGTAAGTGGCCTCTATTGCCATCAGAATACTCCTGGGATTCCTTTCCAAAGTGACACATGCCACTTCCTGACCTTGTTGCCAACACGGGCATGTGCTGTCTGTCCAGGGCTTTTCCCTAGAAATGAAATACCCTGATTACTCCAAGCACTTTGTGGCAATAGCATTGGCAAGGGAGCCCAGAGCTGACCCCACTGGGGTGAGATACTTCAGGGGCTCCAAGATATCTCCCAGCTGAGTAATTGTGCTCCCTTGGAACATGGCGAAGAAGAGGAAGCCATTAGAAACTGGCAACGAAGAGGGGCCTGGGATATTGCCTTTTCTGAAGGAATTCTGGGGCCTGTCAAATGTGTCTAAGAAGCAGAGGTGCCTTTTTGGGAGGCTGCGAAGCATGTGAGTGAAAATGGGGCTATGGCTTAGGCAGCATAAGTACAAGAGCTCCTACAAGGCCAAATGAGCCCACCCCCTCTTCTTACAGAGGGGAAACTGGGATGCTGAGGTTTGAAAGGACTTGCGATCTGCTGGCTGGTTTTAGTAGGGACACTCCTTTTGGGAGGCTAAGGCCAACTGCAAAATCCTAAATGTCCTAAATGAGGCTTTGGTCTGACCATACTAGCATACCCGGTCCCTCAGACTCTCTGTGATAGGGAGATCTTGCTTTCCAGTTTACTCATCTGTCAAATGAAGGGATAGGACCAGAAAATCCCAAGGGCCCCTTTCAGGTCTTCATTGCGTGGCTGGGCCAGTGCCCTACCATGTTGTGCCAAGTCCAGGTCTCCCCTGACCCCTGGCCAAAGTGCTCTTGGCCTTCCAGGCAGGACCAACACCAGCTCTCCCTCCACCCGGTTTGTGTCATGGCCCCCTTGGGCAGTGTGGGGAAGAAGCCTGGGGACAGAGAGACCCTCTGCTCAGAAGAAGCACATTGTTCAATTATTGAAAAACGCTAAGTTTCAGTTAGAAGTTAGTGAAAATCAAGATGGAATTTTTTTCCCCAACTAATTTCATGGACTCCCAGAAACCTACCCATAGACCCTGGGTTAAGAACCTCTGTTCAGGGGCAGCTAGGTGGCACAGTGGATAAAGCCACCGTCCCTGGATTCAGGAGGACCTGAGTTCAAATTTGGCCTCAGACACTTGATACTTACTAGCTATATGACCCTGGGCAAGTCACTTAACCCTCATTGCCCCTTGCAAAAAAAGAAAGAAAGAAAGAAAGAACCTCTTTTCTCTAGGGAATCCAAGAAGCCTTCCATACATCAAATTAGGAACTTATTAACAGAAAAAAGTGTGAGTAGGACCCTGGTAAGGACAACCAGGTACAGTGGATAAAACACTGGCCCTGGTGTCAGGAGGACCTGAGTTTAAATTCTGCTTCAGATACTTCCTAGCTGTGTGACCCTGGGCAAGTCTCTTCACCCTGTTTGCCTCAGTTTCCTCATCTGGAAAATGATCCAGAAAAGGAATAGCCAACCACCCCTGTATCTTTGCCAAGAAAACCTGAAATAAGGTCACCAGGAGTCAGACACAACTGAAATGACTTAACAACAATCAATAAATGTGAGGTCTGTGCTCACAATTATAGATGAATTGAGAAGTAAGTGGCTGACCCTGGATAACACTTCTGGATAGCCACTAAGGATAGTTATTAGACACCAAGGCAGTGCGGTGCAGTGGGAAGAGCCCTGGAGGCCTTAATCCTGCTTTTGCTTTTTGCTCCCTAGATAAATCACTTGACCTTTCTCCCCCATAAAAATGAGGGGCTTGGCCTAGGCAGTCCCTCAGGGCCTTGCCTATGTGGCATTCAGTGTTCCCAGGCCTGCTGGGGTCTCTCCCACTTGGTAGCCATAGTTATGTGAGTGAATTCCTGGGGTGATTTGTTCCCACTTTAGTCACCGCCCACTTGGGTGTCTGGGCATGGCTGCTCTCGAGCCACTCCATCTGGATCCCCATCCCCTGTTCCCGTGTCATCACTTACCTCAAAGGCTTTCAGAGTTTGGGAGGGGTGGGGGCTGAGACACAGCTTCCCTTGGAGTCCCGTCCCACCTCCCTTCAGTCTAGTCTGCTGTGTGAGGGTTTGACTGTTATGGGTTCAGTGCCTTCACTAACTTCTGGGCCTTGTCATTTGAGCAATGAGCTTTAAAGGGCCATTGTGAAGCCTTTGGCCTCCAATGAAACCTTCTGGTCAAGTTGCTCCAGTATTGCTTTTTCCTGGCCCCCTCGCCGTATATTTTTCCTGGACTCAGCAAATGCAAATGAGCCTTTTCTGGTTTTGATTCCATCTTTCAAACTGAGATCCAAAGTTTCTTAAATGAAAGCATCTTTCTCTCAAGAACTTCAAGTCATTTCATATGCAAACCCATGAAGCCTTTGCAGCCCCCCCCCCTTCCCCCTCTCCTACCATAAACACTTTCCCCCTTTTAATGGAGACACAGCAAGGAGCTCCTCCAAACTCTCCCTGAGAGGCACTGGTCTAGGGGCCTGCTTGGCCTGTGCCCTCCCCAGCTTCACTATGTTGAGCCCCCCATAGAGGCCTTCAGCATTTGACCACAGCTGAGCTGCTTTGGTGGTGCTAGGTAGCCCTGGCTGAGGAGAGCACATGCTGAAAAGCCAGGAGGAGGCTGGGGCGGAGGCGGTTCGTCTTGCTCTGGCTTGCCCCGCTAAGAGCACTCGCATGGCTGCGTCCAGGGAGGGGTCACTCGCTCCATTTTTCAGTGGATTCGTGACCCAGGATAAGCCCAGCCTCCCCCAAGATCCTTCACTGAGGGGGGTCACTGCCCCACATGCTCCTGGGTGGCTTCTGGGACCATAATGGCAACTGCTTATGCCTGAACTGTACATGCACATGTACAAGGCTAGTAAATGTCTATTAACGGTTGAAAAGCAAACCGAATTCTAGGGTGGGTTTTATAGATAGAGCTTCAAGCACTTCCCACGTAGCAAGCTGTAAGCCCACCCATTAGAGTTGGGGTTTTTTCCCCCTTCATGAAAATTCTGGCTATAAGCTATCCTTGCTGTATAGGTTGCCTGTCTTCCCACAGTTGTTCTTAGCAGCTGCTAATGGGTGGGGATCACCCAGCCTCCTGGGTCTGCTTGCCTGCCTCCCCGTAGTTGCTGAGAGCCAAGGTCAGCTCTGTGCACCGTAGTAGATGCCAGCGCCCTGTTTTCATGAGCTCCATGGGCCCTACTTGAACTGGAAGCTTGTTGCCACAGGGCACATGGTTTTCAAGAGCAGTAACAGATTAAAAGGGTAAGCAAAGGGAGGAGTCACTGTGCTGAAGGTATGGGGATCCCACTTGCTAGAAGCGGATTTCAACATGGTAGAAAATATTCTTCAAATTGGACATTCCTGGTGACGTGGAGGGGTCAGGGAGGGGGTTGGGGTTGGGGTTGGACGGTCTTGTGCGTCTTTTCTGGTAACATGTGAGGTGGTACGGACTACTGTCCCCAGACCTGATCCCCATACAGTGAGGGAGCTGACCCCGGGGTTACAGCCAGTGTTGGCCCAGAGATGTTGCCATGGCAGCAGCCCTTTGTGAGAGAAGGGTCTAATGAGGGCATGGGAGCCCTCTGGGCTTTAGAGATGGCCAAGTGTCCCAAAGTAGGGAGTGGTCCAGCTCAGCAGCTGTTGGATGGCCTTCCTTGTCAGCTTGTCCCTGGGCCCCACTTCTCCAAATGCCTCAGGCAGGGCTGTATAACAGTCCTGAGCATCCTGGAGATCTGGTTTCTCCCCTTTTCTCATCCATCTCTTGGATGGTCTCATTTCCTCCTCCCCTTAGACCCTAGGATTCTCTCTGAATTACATCCCCGCCACACAGTAGGTGCTTAATAAACTCTCCTTCCAGATGGTATCATTTTCCAAAACAAATTGTATTTGATTAAGAACATTTACCTTTCCCCCAGTTACTCTTCTAAAAACTGGAGCCCAGTGAGAGCAGTTTCATTCAGCTGATGAGGGTGTCCTTGAAGCATAGTTCCTGTGGCCCTGCTAGGCCATTGTGCCTTAACCCCGGGCTGAACTCAGGTGGGCTGGGGGGACACCCTCAGTATCTACATGTGGCCGATGTGGTGATTTCCATTAAGAGGGACATCGAGGGGCAGCTAGGTGGCGCAGTGAATAAAGCACAGGCCCTGGATTCAGGAGGACCCGAGTTCAAATCCAGCCTCAGACACTTGATACTTACTAGCTATGTGACCCTGGGCAAATCACTTAACCCTTATTGTCCCACCCAAAAAAAAAAAAAGAGGGACATTGACCTAGAGTGTGGGAAGAGCAATTTTAAGGGAGGGTTTCCATGTTAGTATATTCGTCCTTTGAGAAGAATATAGACAGTTGGGTCTGTATATGAGACTGCTTGGGTCCTTGCTCTGTCCATGATTGAAACCCAGTGGCCCCTCGTGCCATCAGTCAGTTTATCAGTGACCTAGATGATCGTAACAGAATTCAGTTAATGCTCACATACCCATGTCCCTGCCACATTTAGGTGGTAGCCAGTCAGACTGGAATAATTTTGGTAAGCTGACGTTGATAGTTCTCAGTACACAGAGTATTCTTTCTTCTCAAGAACAAAGCTACTAGCTAGCTGGGTGACTTTGGCCAAGTCACTTCCCCTTTCTGAGCCTCAGTTTCCCTACCTATACAATGAAAGGGTTGACAGCAAGCTATTGTAGTACTTCAGGCATGAGATGATAGGGGCCTACGCTAAGTTAATGGGAATGTCAGAGGAGAGAAACAGAAATATGTGAGAGATGTTATGAAGGTAAACTTGACAGACCTGGGAAACAGATTTTTTTCCCTCATGTTTCCTTAACTAAAAATCACATGATATAAAAATGCAAAGATGTCTATTCCAGAGTACCTTGAAATCACCTGTCAAATATGCACCTGTTGAGTTTGGTCTCGTGTGAGGAAAGAGAGCAGTTACTGAATTAACCCCAAAACGAAGGGTTGAGCTAGGATCATCTCAGAGGGCCCTTTTCAGCCCCAAAGTTCCCTGAATCTTGGTGTGCCGGCTTTACAATAATGATAATGACAACAACAAAATCCACTGTTGTGCCCCCTCACTTCAGCCCCCAACCCTCCAAATGCTTCAGCGGACTGATTTGGGTCATGAGGGACAAGGCTCTGCCTTGCTCCCTCCCCACTGCTAGGCAATGAGCCTAACCGTTTGAACAAGCTGTAAACAGGTTAATATGTGACAGTTGCTCCTGCTGATGCAGTCAGAGAAGGGGGAGTGGTCTCTGCAGGCCTGACCTTAAGTCATGCAGAACAAGTTGGGACAGGGGTGACTAGGTTGAGCCTCAGGGTTTAGAGGCTTCTGTTCTTGTTGGAGTTGATACAAGGGCCAGGTGGACCCAATCAGCCTGGGTTCTGGCTCCTTTGAAATGAAGTGGTTTGAGGAGGCCCTTCCTTGGCCCTCTCCATCCCCTACCATAGACCAGCCTCTTTGTTCTTTTAGATCCCAGGAATGTTGTCTTCTGTGGTGGCAAAGCTTTGGAAAGGCCCTGTGAATGGCAGCTGGGCTCTGAGTTTGGGAATTGGGGCTGGTGAATGAGGTTCCCAGGAGGGCACCCTATTCTGCATAAAAAAAGAAGGTGACCACTATGGTCACCGTAAAGCTGATTATTTGGGGCTGGGGCTGACAGAGACAGACCCCAGAGAGTCTAAAGGTGTTGGAGCCATCAAGTTGGCATTAAGGAATTCAGAAAACTCCCCAGCCCCTGGCTCTTACAAGAGGCTCGTGTGGGGCAAGCCTGGATGGGGCTGGCCAAGCCTAGGTCTACTGGCTCAAAACAATCTTACTACTCTGTAGTCAGGGCTCATCTTTGCTGAAGCTCTTTTACATAGACATAGGTTTCTGCCATGATCTATTCTTTTTTCTTTTTTCTTTTTTTTGCTGGGCATTGAGGGTTAAGTGACTTGCCCAGGGTCACACAGCTAGTAAATGTCAAGTGTCTGAGGCTGGATTTGAACTTGGGTCCTCCTGAATCCAGGGCCAGTGCTTTATCCACTGTACCACCTAGCTGCCCCAGGCCATAGGTTTCTAAAGAAAGTCCTACTCCATATCTTCTCCTCTCTGGGCCTCAGTTTCCCCATCTGGACTCGATGACCTGAAGGCCCCTTGGAGCATGAAATCCTGGAAGCCTTGAAGTTCAGAGTCCTCTTTTTGATGGGTGCTTGCTTTTTCGTTTTTGCCTTGCTGTGGTAGATGGGACAGTCCCATATACTCTGAGAGTTAATATGTAAACCTGTCCCTTCCGGGGACTTGAGAACACATTCCAGCTTAGGCCACTTAGAGGAAAATCTGCTTGTGTTTTCTCTCATAAACATGACCCCTGGTTTCACCAATGGCATTATCATGTCTAGCTCTCTCCAGGCTTTGGCCCCCTGGGTGACTGTTTCCTCTGCCCATGTGACATTAGCAAACTCTGAGAAGTCCTAGCGCCAGATCCCCAAAGGGGACCCTTTAGTGATCAACCAAGAAGCTGGCCTTTTGGTCCTGCGGGACTGCTTTTGTTCAGCACCACTGCGGGGGAGTGAGAGCCCACTGGTGGGTTCTTGTCACCTTCACCAGGCTCTGACCTCTTGCCCCTGGAGCTGATCCTGGGCTCTTTCTGCACTCTGAAGTGCACCCACAATGACTTTCTGCCTGAACCTTCGGCACTTGCATCTCACCCAAAGGTCTCTGGGAGCTGAGGCCTGCTGAGCTGACTGACCTTTCCCTGACATGATGGGGTCCATCTCCATCCCTGGGACTGAGTGTCAGAACAGTCACTCCCCTGCAGCCCTTCATGCTTTCTGGCTTAAGAAAGAGTATTTAATGTCTGTTCCAATACAGGTAGAGCCAAGGAGCCCTCTTGTGTGTGCTCTTCTCTGAGGTTTAAAACCCTTCTTTGCATAAGGCCGTTGAGAATGGTGAGGTCAACAAGTAGCAGAATCTCTCCATTCTGGGGGGGGTGACCCCTTGTTACTTAGCAGCAGGCAGCTGGCTTCCTCCCATATCAGGTCAAACCAAGCACGGGTGGTATCTTGTCATCTTGTTCCATGGGGCCTCTGGATTTGGACTGACTTGGATACAGCAGTGAGTTCATCCTCTTCTTCCTCCCTGGCTTTCCATAGAGTGGCTTTTGTAGAGGAGCCTCCCAGTATGTTGGCATCCTTCCTCAATGTCGTAGCCATTGGGGAACGTGGCGGCTGGCTCTGGCTTTGTAACTGGCCCACCATCTTGTCCGGGCATCTGTGGCCTTGATTATTTGTATTCTTTCTCCTTCTGAAGTCATGAGTAATATTCTGCTGTCCACTTCCACCCACCATATGCCTTAGTTGTTGCTTCTAGTTGAATGAAATAACAATTTAGATGCAAATGGAGGAATGAAGAAAGCCCATCTAGATGGAACACTATGAACTCCTATCATTCAGTCTCAGCTGCTGGATATTTGGGTAGCTTACAAAATCCTTCTGGAGCTCAAGTGAGTCAAGGCAGCCTGATTTTGTCATTGGCTGCTGCTCTCTCCGCTCAGAAACATTGGCTCTCCTCTTTACGAGCTCGCCTGTAGCTCATGTTACTTCCCTCCCTGCTTTCTTGGGGCCTTCTGTTTAAATGAGAATCAGCAGCCTGAGGTGTTTGGTGTCTTGTGGCTCCAGGTTTGCTGGCATCTAATTGAGACTACGTCTTTAAGATTTCCCTCCTCAGTAACAAGCCTCCTTTTCCCCAGGCTGGTCCAAGGGGGTCTGTTCACGTGAGTCAGCCAGTGACATCACGTTGGAGTGCTGGGGCTCTGGAGGGTGGCTGGCTCCTGGGAGACAGGGCTGATTGCAAGTGCTCTTTTTTCCTGATCCACCCGGGGCGGGCGGGCAGGCAGGCGGGCTTTCTGCCGGTGAGTGCACAACCGCCTGCCGGCCTGCCTGCCTGCCCAGAAACAACATGCAGCCTGCAGTGTTGGGCTCCCGCGGGGAGCTGGTCAAGTAAAGGTAAGCAGCCGCTGCTGCCCTACCCCCCCCCACCCCACCCCAGGAGCCCAGCATGGGGTGGGGGCCTGGAGGGCAGTGTGGCCAGCACCCAGCAGGGGCTTCAGACTCCCAATCAAACTGTCAGAGAATGCCAGGAGGAACGATGCTGGGCTCAAATTACTGAATGAAGTCATCCCGTTTTTGGGGTGGGGGCAGCCACCGCTGCTGCTATTGCTGCTGCTGCTGCTGCTGCTGCTGGGACAAGTTGGGGCTTTGCTAGGAGCAAGCAGGGTGGGGGTGGGGAACCTTCAGAGATTAGACGCCTTCTACCTTTGTCTGGTGCAGCATGAGGATCATGGGAGAGAGCTGGCTGATGCTTTTTAAAAATCAATTTCTCAGGATCCTCTGCCTCAGATGAAATGAGAAATCGGAAACCCATGGGAATCTAAGTGGAGCCTTGTTTGCTTTTTCTAGTGGATTTCTGGCTGTGAGTTGTTTGTGTTGGGCTGCATGGGAGGCCTGGGAGCCTTCCTCCCCTTGCCCTGCTGTCCTAAGCTCCTCATGGGCCCCCCTCCCCCCCCAGCCCTTTGTTGTTATCTCTCAGAAACCAGCTTATCGCTATCTCTGGGGCCTGACGGGCCAGTCAATGCGACCTTAGCAGTTCTCCTCAGCCTTGCTCTCTCCGGTCAGGTGTTCTGGAAGGCGTTGCAAGGACTTTGCTTTGGGGATTTAAGATTAACTTCTCCTCTGCTGGATCCGTGGGATTTGGCCTTTGGCCTTTTCCTCCCAGTGGGCCGGTTTCACTGCCGCTGGCTCACTCGAGACCAAGCCCATAAAGAACAGGTATGGCTCTGGCTATGAAAGCCAACTTTTTGTCCTTCCTCTAGGAGAATGAGGGGCCAGAGTTGGGAGTGAGCTCGGCTGCCCTTCATGCCCGGATCCGCAGAGTGACCACAGTGCCAGCCAGGCAGCATTGCTTCCTTCCCCTGCCAGGGACAATGCTGCATCAGGCTAGGAACAGGGAGTGTGGTGCCTGCCAGGCCTGCACCCTCTGCTGCTGCTCAGGGAGAGCCAGCCACCCTCTTCCTGGACTTAGCCCCTCCCCCAACAGCCTGCTCTTGACTCAGCTGTTCATCTGCTCCAATTCATGGTGACCACCACCAAATGGGACAGGGGAAAGCTTTGGGATTTGATCTGGGCGCAGCCTAGGACCTGGGGCCAGCCCCCACACCTCTTGCCTTTGGGACTGCCTCTCCAGGAAGGCCTGTTGAAGGCAGGCCCAGTCTCCCTTCTGTGCTATCACAGGACCTTTGAGGGGGGAGGCCCAGCTAAAAGGTACTATCTTCCTGCCCTTTTTCTCTCCTAATTCCAATCATCACCCCCTTCCCTGCTGCCACTTCCCATTCTCTCATTTCCCTCCACCTCCAATTACCCATCCCCATCCAGCTGGGCTCCTTCTCTTTAGCCCTCTTTGTCTTCTGCTCCTTCTTTCCCACAAGACAGTGTTTTCCTGTCTACTCTCTCCAGTACTGCTTGGCCTTTCTCTTGTGTCCACCACATTGGAGCAGGGAAAGGAGAAGAGTCACTCCTTGAGCATCCGATGCCACCTCCTGTCACCAGTTAGTGACCTCTGTCTTTGAGGCCCTTATCTGCCAGGCCCCTGCTCTTGCTCCCTCCTTTTTCCAGGGCTTCAGGCCTCACATCCTTCCCCTCTTCTCAGAATCCTTGGTCTCCCATCACTGCAGACAGAGATAGTGATGGTTATGCCCTTTGACCTCACTGTCCTGCCAAAATGTTTCCTCTTTTACTGTAGCCTTGTGTTCTTCCATTTCTCCCTGCCTGCATAGTGACCTCCAGGCCCTCTACCCCTCAAGATTCCCTGAGGCCATTACCCTAGCCCTGAGGGGTAGTGTGGTACACTGGAAAAGTCTTTGACTCCGATGTCAGAGGGCCTGAGTTCAAAGACTACCTCTGACTTATGTAAGCAAATCACTTTCAACTCCCTGTGCCTCAGTTTCCTTATCTATAAAATGAAGGGATTGGGCCAGATGATCCCTGAGATCCTTTCTAGGTCTGGGATTCTGTTGTTCTCCCCTTCCAGTTTTAACCCTATACTTAACCACTTCAACTATATAAGTCTCATTTCAACCCCCAGTTTTAGATTTCACCCCCCACACACACACACACCCCATCTACCTTCTCTACTCCTTGTGTACTAAATGGTACTAGAGGAAGACAAACAACCTTACTGACTAGAGCCATTACAAAAGTAATGTTCCCTGCTCTCTAGTGGGTCCTCACTGCTGCAAGGCCTTTGATGCTGCCTAGTCTGATTCTCTGCTGCACTGCCTGCAGCAATTTCAGACATTTACTAGCTGTGTGACCTCGGGCAAGTCACCTCACCCTGCTTTCCTCAGTTTCCTCATCTGTAAAGTGAGCTGGAGAAGGAAATGGCAAACCACTCCAGTGTCTTTGCTAAGAAAACCCCACATGGGGTCACAAAGAATCAGACACCTGAAAACAACTGAACAGCAGCAACAATGAACTGGCCCACACTCCTGGTAACTTCCAAAGCTGCCTTTCTCAAAGCCCTAGCCTTCAGTGGGCAGCAGCCTGTATTGCCAAGGTCTTCCTTGTTACCCTGGATGGGCCTGATGGTAGTGGTATCCCTTGTTCCTGTTTGAATCACCAGCAATGGGTAGATAGTAAGCATCAGACTTGCCAAGTTTTGGAAGGCTCTTCATTTCATTTTGGACACATGCCCCAGAAAGGGGGCGATCCTCTGTAGTAGAGCTAGTTTCTGGTGCACACCCCCACCTTGGCTGGGAGTCAGCAGCCATCACTATTCTTCTCACCTTCCTCCAACCCGCACTGGCTGATCCCTGGCCTGCCAGCACCCACCTGGGACTCCATGTCACTGTTCTTTGGATGGCAGACAGCTGCTTCTCCCTGTTTCCTGCCTCTTTGGGAAAAGCCTTCTAGCTGGGTGCTGCTTAGCTTCAGGAACTCAGTAGCTCTTCTTCTGATGGTAGATCCAACCATGCCAGGAACACTGGATTTCATTCTGGGAAAGGGAGGACTCGTTGAAGGAGGGAGAATGCAAATTGGCCTTTAAAAGACGGGCAGTAGGTAGGAGGAAGTGAGGGCATTCTAGGTACAGGAAGCACTCATTAAGGGCCTAAAACCCCAAGAGCAGGCTAGTTCCTGGGGTGGGGGTGGGGTAATGGTCAGAGAGTAGTCTGGTTTGGCCAGGCCATAGAACAATGAGTGAAGAGTAATAAGAGGACTAGAAAGGTGAAGTAGTGCCGGGTTAGAGGTTCTCAAGGTGGCAGGCAACAGAGAGCCACTGAAGATATTTTTAGTGGAAGAATCTATGAAAGAAGACGTTCTTATGCATAAGAGTGATTGTTTTGGTAGCCTTATGAAGAATGAATTAGAAAGACAGGTAGGAGCAGGTAGAGAATGAAAGTCCAGGTAGGCAGGTAATAATAATAATAGCTAACATTTATTAAGTGCCTACTCTGTGCCAGGCACTAACAACCCTGAGGAATAGGTGCCCCCCCGTTTTATGTGAGGTGTTTTGCCCCCCCCCCATTTTTATAACCCACATCTTATAGATGAGGAAACTGAGGCAAACAGGTGATGTGACTTGCCCAGGGTCACCCAGATAGTAGGTGTCTGAGGCCCAGCGCTTTATCCACTGTGTCTCAGGTGATCAAAGGCTTATATTTAAGGCTGGTGATAATAAAGGATCAAGGGGAGAGGACAGATGTACCTGCCAGTGATGTTGCAAAGGGGCAGTTGGTAAGGTCGGTCATCAGTTGATACTTGCTTCTTCTTCCTCTCTCATAGCCAAAGAGGGCCCTAAGGGTACGAGCATGGGAGAACAGGTGTATCTTGCTACCAGAGGCAGAAATAGAGACGTTAAAAAGAGGAGCAAGCTTACGGGGCAAGGTAATGAGGAAAACACTGAATGACTTCATCAAACTGATGGCAGAAAAGCTGCGGGCCCCAGGCGTGGAGTGAGGCATGCGCTGTCAGGCGTGGCCAGCATATTGACTGGTTTTGCTTTGCTGCGCCTCTTTATTTGTGGTGGGTAGAGGGGTGGTAAGAGGGAAGAATCATGGGGAAGTGTCAGTGATGGATTGGTTTTTCTAAAGGATAAAACTTTTTGTTGTCTTTTAGATAATGAGTTCGGTTGCCAACATCTGTTGTTTCAGGTGCCGGGTGCTGGGTGGAGCTGTCCTGTATGTAGACAGTTAGAGATGCAGGATTGGAGCTAGGGCTGGGGGGAGTCAAGAATGAAGACATAAATGGTGGCTACATCAACTTTAAAGCTGTGGGAGAGACTATAAAGAATAACAGACATTTCTTTAGCACTTAAAGGTTTGCAAAGAGCCTCATCTATGTTCTTATTTGAACCTTACAATAACCCTGAGACATAGATAGTACAGGCATTAGGATCTTTATTTTATAGATGAGGAAACTGAGGCTCAGATAAGTGATGTGACTTGCCCAGATCATGTAACTAGGAAGTGTCACAAGTGGAATTTAAATGCAGGCCTCCGTGATTTTTGATTCCTGGGGCTGCTAGGTGGTGCTGCTGTGGATGGGTTTGGAATCTGGAAGACTCATCTTCCTGAGTTCAAATTTGCTTTCAAGTTCAGACACTTGCTAGCTGTGTGACCATGGGCAAGTCACTTAACCCTGTTTGCCTTGGTTTCCTCATTTGTAAAATGGGCTAGAGAAGGAAATGGTAAACCAAGAAAACCCCAAACGGGGTCATGAAGAGTTGGATGTGACTGAAATGACTCAACAATTTTCTGATTCCAAGTCCATTTACTGTCATGTCTTTTCTCCATGGAGAGAGACCAGACCTAAGGGAAATGTCCTCAGGAGAAATATGAGACATCAAAGAAGACAGAAGTTAAAGTAGAAGGAAGAAAAAACAGAGAGTTAGATGTCAGTGGTTAGCATGGTCAGAAGCTTCTGAAAGGTCCAGAAAAATGAAGATGGAAAGGAAAACCACTGGGTTTAATTAAGGCTGAAGAAACAGAGACTTTGACAGAGCCATTTTACTGGAAGACTGAAGGTGAGGATGGTAGGGAAATGGAAGCCTTGGACAGAGACCACTTTCTCAGGACATTTAATAGTAAGAGGGTGAGAGGAGGGAGATCGGCTCAGGTCCAGGTGGGCTGGAAAGCTCAAGAGGAGGGTTTTTTCTTAAGATGAAGGAGACTTGAACGTGTTTGTGAGTAGAGGGGAAAGAGCCAATGGCGAGGGAGAGATTCCAAAAGCTAGGTGGTGGAGAGTTGCTGCCTGCTGGAGTGAGGCCCTGAAAGTTCTGGGAGGGAATGGGATGGGTGCTAATGACTGCTGCTTCCATGCCCAGAGGGAGAGAGTCAAGGATGGGGGTGGGGACGATGAAAAATCAGGGCCACTTGAGGAGCAGGAGCTGAGAGATCTTGGTCAGATGGCAGCAGCCTCTCCGGGAGGTAGAAAGAAGCTGGGCCAGGAGTGGGGGCATG